>NW_025917793.1:0-22500 GCF_019202785.1 Penaeus chinensis | reverse complement strand
TATATCACCTGTCACGAGGCGGGCGAGCCGGGCGGGCCAGGCGCCGCGCGGCGGTCACGCCGCCACCCCCACGATGGGGGTAAACCGCAATGTAAACACCGAGGGGGAGGACTCGGTGGATAACTGTCCCTCCTCTCCCGCGGCTGAAGTTTCAGTCTGTAGTTCAGTGGATAGCCCCACTGAATCCATTGCCTTGCAACAGGCGGGTGCTGAAGGTGGTGATCCTGATGCCCAGGAAGGAAGTGACGGCTTCACTTTAGTGCACTCGAAGGAATTCATAAGGCCATAAGAGTGCACAAAGACAAGAAACCACTCAACCGTATACGAATCATATGGAAAGGAGAGCAACCCCCTCCCAGTACATACCATTTCTTTGGGAAGTACATACCCGCCAGCCACGTGAGGCCGTGGAGGGCATCCTCCGTCATCTGTTATAACTGCATGGAAAGTGGCCATGTAGCTAAGTACTGCAAGGGCAAGGTGTGTTGCGCAGAATGTGGAGAACAACATACTGCCAGGGAGTGTCCTCGCAGTGCAGCAGAAGAGAGTAATGGAGAAGAACCAGCTTTTGTCCCATCCTGCTTCAGGTGTGGGATGACATGTGTGACTGCCTGGCACTGGGGGTGCACGGGCCTCCCTGCCCTGGCCCCTCCCCCCCACCCCCTGTGGTCCCAGCACAGACCTCGAGTGACCAGCGCGACCCTTCCAACCCAACCAGCGGACAGGGTGCCGGGGAAGCGCCAGCCCGTTCCCTGTGTGACATCACCGCAAAGATTTCCCGCGGCTGCCGGCGAGTGGGGGTGCAGAGGACGCCGAACTACGCGAAACGGTTGCGCAACTGGCGGAGAAGGTGAACAAGATACTGTTGATCCTCACAGAGGGTGACTCGGGCGTCAAAGCTGCCACACTCTCTGAATTAAAGACCTCGCCCCCCCTCCCTCCCCGGGAGCCAGCCGAGGCAGCCGTCCCTCACCCTCAGGCAGGGATGACCGCAGGTCAGACGGGGGAATCCCCCGCACAACCATGTGACAGAAGTGACGTCACGCCAGCTGACCAAGGCGACATAAAAGTGCTTGAACTTTTAAAGGAAATAAATGTTCTGAAAGAACAAAACAACAACTTAATTAATGAAATGGAAAAAAAAAAATAAAAGTGATTGTCAGTGCCGTGATAGTCGTGTTACCATTAGTGCTAAAAAAACGAACGAGGAGAACCGATGTCAGACCGCCAGTGCTGATAACCAGACTGGGCGTGTCAGCGCTGACAGCCGCCACGAATAATATCAGGATCCCTGCGACATCGGGTCCAGTGATGCAACCAGCCCCCCAGGTGCACCTAGCACAGCAACCGGAGGGACTGTGCTGAGAAGTGGAACAAAGCTAAGATCAAATGTTTAAAATGGTTAAAAGTACTTTTATTTTTAAGACTACCATCTGGAATGAAATCCACAATCATAAAGCTATATGTTTATGTGAATCTATAATTTTTAATATTAGAGGATATAACAGCATGATGTACAGATGGCCTAAAAGAGTACTATTCACATATGGATAAACATACAATCAAATTTATATCATGGAATAGGCTTAGTATAAAGCCTAGGCTGAATGACCTAGAGTTTCATATCCGTAAATATAATACTGATGTTATTTGAGTGCAAGAACCTTTTGCTGCTGCTGCTAAGATGAAAATAGCACCTGCAATTCAGGGATATTATTCATTTGTGAATACAGCCATGACTGGATTGTTGAAATATGTGAAGGTATCACTGCCGCACAAATTAGTTTAAAAATCAGAGGACACTGATGTTCAATTTCATCATTTAAAAAATATAGACTGCCACTGGCTATTTTTCACTGTATAATGTATATGCCAGATACTCCAAATTTCTGGCTAGTTCTCTCCCCAATTTTCACAACCAAAGCACGCTATGTATGGGCGACTTCAATGCAAGGGATCCACACTTTGGAGACAACCAACGTAATAGTAATGGGGAAGAATTCAAACATTTTATCAATAGTAGATCACTGACAGTATATGACACAGAAGCAGAGACTCATTTGGGAGGTGGCAGGTTAGACTGTATTTGGTAATGTCTGTACTTCACTGTTGCGAGAGTTAGTTAGTTACCACTTTGCAATACGAACAGATTATACTGTAGACAGCGACTTAGCCCCTAGATCACCTAGGCTCCGAATAATTATCCCACCGGGCCTGGAGCATCACTTTAAGGTACGGGTCTATGACTGGTATAACACCTATGAAGTAACAGCTGTTGAGAAATTTTCTCAGGATCTAATCAAAGTTGTCACTGACTACTATGACACATGGGTCTGTTCACGAAAACTCTCAAAGAAAAAGAGGCCCCAGACCTCCCATGCACCGAGGTAGATCAATGACCCAATTCTGGCCTCGGAACATAAACGGGTTCAAGAGCTTGCAGATTGTTATAATGATATTAAGACGACAGATAATCTTCTGCAGTTTCTGAAAGCCAACAAGGAATTCAGAGAATTAGATACTCAGATTCGTAGTAAACACTGGGAACAATTCCTGCAAAGTATAAAGAGTATAAATAGTCAAACTTCTGTAGCTGACGTATGGAGAAAAAATTAATAGGCTGACAGGTAAAGCTCTCACAGTACCGCAGTTCCACAGTCCACAGGAACAAGCTAATATGCTGCTAGAGCAGTGGGCTGGAAATTCTCAGGTACACTCACTTCCACAAGGGATAAAAAAAATCAGCTCAACAAGTCGAAAATAGATAGAAATTTCAATATAGCAATAGCATGTGCTGCTACTGATCCTTCCGCCTTCGAAATAACCGAGTGGGAACTGAGCAATGCCCTTCTGAAAGGTAAGGCAACCGCACCTGGCGAGGACGGCATTACTTAATCATTCCTATACCCAAACCCAATACTGATAAATACAGACCCCAGAAAAGACAATGTTCCCCCTGCTATACTTAAGCAGTATGCGCTTGCAATTATAAATGAGCACCTAGAAACTCGTTCCAATGCATATGAATGCTACACTGACGGATCCTTGCAGTCTGGGAGCTTTTATGTTTTTATTGCTCCCTCTCCTTCTCACAGTATCATTCTTTCCACCTATATCTATAACATCACCTTAATCTTTATCCTTCGCACCGACTCTCTTTCGTTAAATATTTTTTCCTTTTCGCCGAAACTCTCCCTCACTCTCTCTCTCCCTGATTCCTTCGTTGTCTTTCGCCCTCCCTTCCCTCCATCTTTCTCTCGTTCTCCTTCTCTCCATTTCCCTGGTTCTCTCTTCGTCTCTCGCTCTCTCATCTCTCTCCCTCTCTCCCTCCCTCGCTCTACCATCCATCACGACCCCCCGATCCCCCGATCGCGTCTCGCCTCAAGCGCCGACCGTCACTGGCCTGGCTCTCCTTCAGCAGCCACGTGGCGGCTTTGTTTACATTAGCACACGGAGTCGTGCCAGTGTTGGGAGCTGCGGCGTGCGGGTCGGACGTGCGGCCGAGTTGCTCAGGACAACGCTCACGCACAGACAACAAACGGAGGGAAGGACCGCCTAAAGGACGCTACTATTTAAGGCAACACCGATGCGTCAGATAAGCGGCGATATCTTGGGTTGGTACCATTAGTTTCATTGTACCTGAGGAATATACACAGGTACTGGGCTGTTACTCCTGCTGACACTATAATGGCTTGTGCAGTTTTCCTCGAAGTTGATATTTTAATCATTCTTCTGAGACCAACCATTTCACTCTATGTATTTGAAGTACCATACATATTCTTATCTTATAACATACTAAAGGTTTGTGTGTGAAATGTGAGCCCACATCCAGACATATTGAGATGAGCATAAGGATAACCTAAGTTACCTCATCCTTTATAATGTAAACTTTTGTTTTAATAAACTTCCCTTCCTCCCTCCCTCCCTCCCTCGGTCTTTGTATCCCTCCGAACGGCCTCCCTTGGGGTCAGCCGAGATTAGACAGTGCTATAGATACTTATGGAGAAGCCTCATCCTGCTTATATGCCTGACTGTTTGCGTTTGTCTGTGTGTGTTTCAATGTACTTGTCTAGGTATGTACACGTTTCCATGAGTATGTGTGTTTCCATGGGTATATGTGTGTGGGTGTGATTAAGATGTACCTGTTGCTTAGCAGGGCGGCAGCTGATAAAAAGACAAAGCCTATCTCTTTCTCTCTTTCTTCTACCTCTTTCCCAACACTATCTATCTGTCGCTCTATCTCCCTTTCCCCCTTCCCCTTTCCCCTTTTTCATTAACTCTCTTCCCTTACCCCCCCCCCCCCTCTCTCTCTCTCTCGTTCTCTCTTTCTCTTTTGTTCTTCTCTGAGTCTCTATTACCACTTATTACCCCTTCTCATCCTGCTTACGTGTGCCGTTGTGTTCGCCCTTCGAACGCATCATTCAGAAGCCCAGGAGAGGAAGTTTGACACCATTCGGAATTCACACCTCACTTCTCACAGACGGAATTTACTTCATAGAGACGGAATTCACACCTCACTTCAGAAGGAATTAACTTCAGAGAGACGGAATTTACACCTCACTTCGCACAGACGGAATTCTCCTCAGAAAGACGGAATTCACACTTCACTTCACACAGACGGAATTCACTTCACACAGACGGAATTTACTTCGTTTAAACGGAATTCACACCTCACTTCACACAGACGGAATTCACTTAACATAGACGAAATTCACTGCAGAGAGATGGAATTCACTTCGTTTAGACGGAATTCACACCCCACTTCACACAGACGGAATTCACTTCAGAGAGACGGAATTCACGCCTCATTTCACACAGATAGAATTCCGTTCAGAGAGACGGAATTCACACTTCACTTCACATAGACGGAATTCACTTCAAAGAGACGGAATTCACCTCAGAGAGACGGAATTTACATTTCACTTCACAGATACGGAATGCACTTCGTTTAGACAGAATACACACCTCACTTCACATATAGGGAATTCACTTCAGAGAGACGGAATTCACACCTCATTCAGAAAGAAATCACACATACGTTTGTGTCTGCCTGTCACTATATGAAAGTGTTTATCTGTGTGTTTCTCTGACTGTGTTTGTCTTTATTTTTATGGGTAGGTTTGTATACGTATGTATGTGTGCATATCTTATGATTTGTATGCGTGTGTCTGTGTGTGTGTAAAGTGTACCTCGGGGCGGCTGATAAAAAGATTCCGCTCCCCCTTCTCTCGCTATCCCTATTATCACTATTATTTCGTCGCCATTGATTCGCAGAAAAGAAGTTAAATGAAGCACACGAACCAAACTCTACGTCTGTGAAGTGAAATCGACAAAGGGTGTCTTTGCATGCAAAGATTATTCGCATATTTTTGCTGCCTTCCCCCTAAATGCATTCCTTGTTGATATTTTTAGCTTTAGTCGGAAGCGCTCATATCGCTCTCACAAAAAATACTTTCTGGTAATAACTTTCCCAAAAGATGAAGACTTTTTCCTCATTACTAAAAGAAATGTAAATTTATCGGTTCTTAATACTTTGTAGTTTACACCTGAAGTCTATAGCTATTAGGATGATAATAATCTATATGACTGTTGATCTAATTACTAATCTGATTATTATGATGATTTTCTCTCCCCTTTTTCTCTTCCTATTTCATCTATCTCCCTCTTTTTCTCATTCCCTCTCACTCTCATTTATCCAATTTCTCTCTATCACTCAATTTCTCTCTCTTTATCATACTCGTTTACTCTCTCCCTCTCTTTCTCACTTGCCCAGTTAGTCCCTCTCTTACTCACTCATTTACTCAATCACTCATTCTGTCTCCCTCACTCTCTATCGCGCGCCAAAATATTCTCCCCTTTCTCAATGACTTACTCTCTTTCACTCAATTACTCTCTCTCAGTTTATTGATTAATCTTTGTCTCTCATTTACCCCGTTATAGTGACGTAACTGGAAAGATAAGTAGGTGGCTGCTCATTCTTATCAGTGTTATCACCTTACGCTGCGTGTCTGTTCTTTAAACGCTTTCCGAATCAAAGGCAGATTTCGCAAGTGTTTCCACCAGTAATTAGGACGAATAGAGAGCTGCCTCCACGGAAGGACTCTCCAAGTCGCCCTTGAAGGCCAGTCCTCCAGGGAACGTCCGGCGAGAGGCAGCGGACCTCACGGAAGTGTCCTTGGACCCTCATCATGGAATGTCAACTTCATCCCACAGAGACTAGAAGGGAGGCAGAGAATATAAGAGAACATGAGAGAAGGAGAAAGAGAGAGAGAACATAAGAATAAAAGAAAAAGAGAGAAAATACAAGGGAAATTGTGTGTGTGGGAGAGAATAGAAGAGAATCGTCACAGAATCTAAACTACGTTGGCAGAATCCACAGATACCGTAGCTCTGCTGGGCAAGATGACTTCGCAAAAATAAATCCTGTCGCTCGTCGCTATTCAACCGCGACGGAGAGATGGAATCCTGAACTATCGTTATGATCCTGGGCTTCCCCTGTCCAGTTCAGCGGTAGTGGGAGTAATTTTTTTAGTATAAAAAGTAAGACACAATGTGTGGGATATTTGTTCGGCCTAAAGTGATTTAGTGATTGGTGCTTTCTTATCTTCGGGTATAATTTTATTTGTTTTACCCAAGTTCCATTTTTACTGTTTTGTTTTTCGTTTATCTTGCTTGTTTGGTTTAATTGTATGTTTCTTTTGTATAGCTTTCTATTTTACTTTTATCTTTCGTTTTATTTTCATTGTATCGTTTGTTTTATTAAGTGCATTGTTTCATAGTTCGTATTGTCTTTCAACTTTTATCTGTAATAAACCTGTTTTACGCAGGCATAGTTTTATAAACGCCCGAAATTAAGAAAAGATAACGGTACGAATGCTACCTATATTCGTTCTACCTCACGGAATTAGTCGCACTTTCTCTGACTTACTCACTCTCCCTCTCTCACTGTCTCCCTATCTCTCGGTCATTCAATTTATCTATTTCTCAGGCCCAATTATGAGAATGTAAACCTCACACATATTTCATACCTCATTCCATTTAGGGGAAATTTTCCCTTCACTTCACAAAGATAAAAAGCACACCTTTCTTTTGACAGAATTCACATCTACGTTTGTGTCTGCGAGTTTCCTCTGTGTGGGTGTGTTTGTATCTGTGTTTGCATATATTTGTATGAATGCTTGTTTAAATGTGCTTGTCTTTTTCTTTGTCTCTGTGCGCGTGTGTTCATATGTTCATATATTTTCTCTTCCTCTCTCTCTATTTACCTATCTCGTTCTCTCTCTCTTTCTCCTTATATAGCCATTTCTCCTCCCCCCCTCGCCTCTCTAAGATCTTTTTTTGATCTTTAACAGATTTCTTTTTTCCCATTCCCCCTACCATTTCTCTCTATCTCTCTTTCCCACTGCCCCTCTTTCTTTTTCTATCTCTTTCACTTTTATTTTTTTTTCTTGTTTAACTATCTCTCTCACTCTCTTCTCGCTTCCCTTCAACCCCTGACTTTCTCTCCCTGATTCTCTCCCTCTCTCTTTCCCTCTTTCTCTCACTTTTCTCCCTTACCTCCCCTCTCTTTCTGTCTCTCGTTATCTCCTCTTTCCTAACCCCTATATCTCTCTATTTCCCCCTTTTCCCAGTTTTCTTTCACTCTCTATCTCTCTCTCTACAACCATTTCCGTGTGTCTCTCCGTCTCTTTTTCTCTCAACTCCTCTCTCTCGCCTTATCCATCCCTCTCCCTCTCTCCCTTCTTAGGCCGCATCTCTCCCCTCCTCCTCCACATCTCTCTTTCTGTCTCTCTCCTTCCTTCCCTCCCTACCTCTGCCTGCTTTTCCATCCCTCCACACGCTCTCCTTGTCGTCAGCCTTGAGGCAGCGCTACAAATATCTTTTCATCCTCCTTACGCGTGCTGTTGTGTTTATTTATGTTTTTCTTTCCTTGAATTTCTCTCTCTCATTCTCGCTATCTTCCTTCCTCCTGACTCACTCTCTCTCTTTCTTTCCCATTCTAACTCTCGGTATCTCTCTCTCTTCCCGCCTCACCTCCTCTCTTCCTCACACACTCTGTCTCTCACTTATTTACTCTCTCTCTCTCAATTGCTTTTTCCCTCTCTTTCACTCAAAATTACTTCTCACTCTACCAATTACGTTCTCTCTTCACCCTCAATTATTCTTTCAATCTCCCAATTACTTTCTCTCACTCTCCTAGTTACTCTCTTCCTTTCTCTTTCCATCTCTCTTTTTCTTTCTCTCTCCCTTTTAATCTTTCCGAGACACCTGCGTGTTTCCTCCACCTCTGACCCTGGGAACTTAGTGTGACGTAACTTCAAAGATAAGCAGCTGACTGCTCTTTCTTATCATCTGTTCTTTAATCGCTTCCCCAACTACCGTATATATTGTAAGCTTTTCCACCCATAAGTAGCTGTCCACAGACGTAGCTTCAGCTTCTTTGTAACCCTTTTTAGTCTATTTATTTATTTTTATCTTTTCATTTATTTTTATCTTTCCAAACCTGTTCATTCTATTTCCTCTTGATTCAACGTTGCTTTCGCTTTCATTCGCCTCCTGCTTAGTGGCCAGGCTTTTAGTTCGTCTGGGCAGAGCGCAAGGCTGCCTCGCAACCTGCCAGCGCTGCCACCAGGAGTTGCAAGCTCGCTGCTTTACGGGGCCTTTCCCGGGGCCAAGCTCGTGGGCAGGTGCCACTGACACTGTGCCAACCTTTCGAAACTCTAGTACATTGGTCGCGGTAAGCTCAGATGTGGATGCCAGCCTCTAGTAGCATTAAGCCACTCGAACTCTACAGGCCCCTCCACCACGTTCCACGTGTCTCCTGAACTCAACCTTTTCCTTCACTTGTGGTCCGATTTAGGTCAAGACAATCGGCCGAGAAAGCTCTTTGCACTTGCCCGATCCCCTCAGTATAAATATGCAAAGCTCTTGAACTCTTCCAGTTCTCTGGCTCACTCTTTCCTACCTCAAGGTCCTATTTATGTCTTCGAACCATGACCAGGAATTCATGTGCGTGCTCGTGTATGTGTATGTGTATACACTGCATACAAGTAGATATATGTGTGTGTCTGATTCGTGTATGTGCGTGCATGCGTGTATATGGGTTATGAGTATGTGTAAGTGTTGTGTGCGGAAGAGTACGTATGTGTATACAATATATGTGCATAAGTGAGTGTATTTGTACGTGTACATGAGCGTGTGCTTTTATGTGTGCACATGTGAGTGCATGTGTGTATGCTGGTATATGTCTGTGTACACATGAAATCATGTGCGTTCATGTATGTGTATGTGTATGCACGTAGATGTGCGTGTATGTATATGATGCATGTATGTATACATGAGTGTGTGTATGTGTGTTATGAGTATATGTATTTATTGTGTGCTTGTATGTGTGTGCTTCTGTTTATGCTTTTGTACCGATATGTGTGATTACATATTTTATGTACGAGTATATGTACATGTATATGTATGTGTGAGTGTGCTTGTATGTGCGTGTCCGTGTACGTGTGTGCGTGCATGTGTGCCTGTACGTGTATATGAGCGCGTATGTGTAAGTATGCATGTACGTATGTGTGCGTGTACGTATATGTGTGCATGCACATGTATGTGTGTGTCCACTGATGATGTAGCTTTCCTGGACTAGATGATAATATGGATAAAAATATGAAAAAAATAATACTATGCATAGAATTAAAAAAAATAATAATAACTAGTGTCATTGCCGGGGCAAGATACGCTTTCATTCATACTCCGCGAGTCGGCGACACTGGGTTTGGGGAGGAGGGGACGCAGCCACGTGCGAGGAGCATGCGTGTCACGAGCCCCGACCCAGCCATTCTCTCATTTTCTCTGCACACTTTTCGTTAAAAACTATTCATATATACTAAAAATATGGGTTCTTTGAAAAAAAATAAATAAATAAAGGGGGTGGGGTCCTCAAAGGTGCAAAGGAATCCCTGGTGCATTCCTTTGTCTAGTCGGGGCGGCAGCTGATAAGAAAATAAAATCTCTTATCTCTCTCCTCTCCCCCTGCCACTCTCACTTGCTATCCTTCTTTCATCTCTCTTTCGTTCCTTTTTGCCCCCCCCCCCTCCCCCGTCTCTCTCCCTATTTCTCCTTCCTCTGTCTTCTCTTTAGCCCCCCCCCCCCCTCCTCTCTTTCTCTCTTTCGCTTTCCCTCTAATCCTTCTAATCCTCCCTCCCTCTGTCATTGCATCCCACCACACCCTGAGATAGGGCAGCGCTTCAAATACTTACGAAAAGTCTTCTCCCGCTTACGTGTGCTGTTGTCCCGCCCTTCGAAAGCATCATTCATAAGCCCAGGAACGGAAATGCGTCGGTGATGTTTGACATCAATCGATGCAAATCTGTAGATAAAATGCATGCGTTGAAGGTTCCCTGGTTTTGTGTTATGTACTGAGAGAGCTAAGATTTATCTTCCTTACTTTCTTTCCCTGTCTTCCTGTCAAAAAATAAGCGTCAGATAAGCGGTAATGGCTTGACATAGCTCGCGAGACCAATTCATTGCCGTGGCAACTGGCTGACGTTCATATAAAAATTGTGTTAATATGCATAAATACGCATCTGCATACCTACAAACACACTTTATGTTTTCTTAGACCTTCCTCCCTTTGGCTAGATTTGTCTGGAAGCCATCGCCTCTGTGAGACACACGAGAAAGAATTCACACCTTTGCGCGTGCATATCAGTATGTGTGCATGCCTGTATTTGTCTGCGTGTGTCTGGGGTGTCTTTGTAGGTGTTTGCGTGAGTGTATTTATCTACATGAGTGTGTTTGTATACGTTTGTAGATGTGCGTATTAGAATGTGTTTGTGTGCATGGGTTCGTGCGTGATGTTTAAATTCCTGTTTTATGCGTTTGGCTGTGTCTTTGAATGTGTTTGTGGATGTATATTTGTATGCGTGTGTCTGAAAGAGTATGTGCATGTGTATGAATGCTGCTGTGTGTGTGTGAAATAAAACTGTTTTCTACCCGGGATGGCGGCTTATAAAAGGATCAAGCCTCTCTCTCTCTCTATCTACCTAACGATTTCTATCTATCTTGCGAAGAAGGAGACCAGGGAATTTGAGGTGGACATCAAGTGTAAGCACACTCTGAAACAGGCAAGGAGCACTATCAACAGGATACAGATATACTCTGACGAGGCCAGGAAGGGCGAGGCGGTTGAGCTGCGCGACACTTTCCGACACTAAATGCATGTGGCGAAGAACACAGACTGTTTATTGGAAGTATGAAAGCAAATGGAAAGACAGTGTGTATAACATGTATATATCTTATATTGTGTGTTTTATATAATCATATGAGACCAGGAAAGGACTCATCAAGACGAAGAAGGATATGCCTCATATTTTATTACTATACCAATATGTAAACATATAACACTGAATGCTTGCACTTTTCTATTTTGAATACATTACATATTCTTCCTTGTTAACTTACCCATACCGGGACATATTAAGATGAACATAAGGATAACCTTATGTTACCTCATCCTTTATGATGTAAGCTTTCGTTTCAATAAACTTGTCAGTCAAAAGTCTCTCCTTCCTCATCCCTCCTGTCGCTGTCCTTCCCTTCCTCCCTCTACCCCTCCCTCCCTCTGCCTTTGCATCTCTCCGCACGCCCTCCCGTGGGGTCAGCCGAGATAAGACAGTGCTATAGATACCTATGGAGATGTCTTCTCATCCTACTTATATGCCTGTGTTTGTATGCGTTTTCAGTGTCCTTGAATGTGCTTGTCTGTTTCTTTATCTGTATGTGTGCCTGCATGCATATACCCGTGTGTGTGTATGTGTGATGTACCTGTTGTCTACCGGGGTGGCAGCTGATAAAAAGATAAAGACCATCTACTCTCTCTTTCTTCTTCACACTCTAGCTCTTTCCCTCACTTTTTTCTTCCGCCATCTCTCTCTTTTCCCACTTCTATGTTCTCTCTCTCTCTCTCTCACTTCCCCCTTCCCATCTCACTCTTTGATTTTGCGTTTTGCCTGACGGGTCTCTGTTTCCTCTTTCCTCATTTTGTCTCTCTCTCTTTCTCTTACGTTTTCCACTGACCCTCTCGCTATTACACCCCATTTTATCTTTCCCTTTCCTCCTCCCTTCCTCTCTTCTGCCGTTGTATCCCTACGTACGGCCTCCCTTTGGGTCAGCCGAGATAAGGCAGCGCAACAGACACTTAGGAAAACGTCTCATCCTGCTTACTTGTGCTGTTATTCGCCCTTCGAGCGTCATATAGAAGACCAGGAACGGAAATTTGACATCAGTCGGTGCAAAGATTTTGGGCTAAACAGAGAACTCGAAAGATTTGTAGAGGTGGAAGTAATAGAAGGACGGGGCCTTTGGAAGAGGGAGGGGCGTTGAGTGTAGTACTGTGGAGAGATGTGTTTTCATTGACTAGATGTATATACAGCTAAGTTCACTTTCTGTGCCACTTCCTATCTCACTCTCTCACATTCTCCCTTTTATTTTCTCTCTTTTCCATTTTTTAATTTTTTTTCCCTTACGCGACACACAATCTATCTTTCTCTGTTTCTCTTGTCCTGACTCTCTCTATCGCCTTCACCTTGAATCGCTTTCTCTCATTCTCTCTCTTGTTCTGTCTCTGTCTCATTCTTCATAAACTTGTCTCTCAACCCTCTTCTCCCTTAACCACTCTCTCTTTCGCTGTCTCTCTTTTGCTTTCTCTCTTTTACGTTCACCTAATTTAGCTTTCTCTGTTCCAGTTTCAGGATTTACACCTCACCTCACACACACGGAATTCTCTTCAGAGAAACGGAATTCGCACATCACTTCAGAAAAAAAAAAAAAATACACAGACGTTCGTGTGTGCCTGTCTCTATGTGCGTGTTTGTCTCCGTGATTGTAATTGTGAATTTATTTTTATATTTATGGGTATGTTTGCATACTTATGTATGTATTCGTATTTTAAGTTATGTATGTCAGTGAGCGTGTTTAAGTCGGGTCGGCTTCCCCATCCCATCTCCCTCTCTCCCCTCTCCCCCACCATGTCTCGCTCATTCTCTCTCTGTCTCTTCCTTCTCTATCTCTCTCACATTCTCCATCTCTCTCTGTGTCTCACCCCCTCATCTTTCTCTCTATCTCCATGATTCGCTCTTCCTCTCCCTCCTACAACCTCCTCCCTCTGCCATTGCCTCTCGCTATCCCTATTATCACTATTCCTCCATCGCCGGTGATTCGCACATAAGAAACAAAGGGAAATTTGTGTCAGGCGAGTGAAAGCACCGCGACGTACTCGCTCCACTGTTCATGGCATTGCGGTCAACCCTGTAATCAATACAATAGCAATCGTGACCGCTGTCACAATGAGATTTTTGCTCACTTACAATTTTAAACTAGTGCTTATACCACGTAGAAAGAATACATTTATAATACTTGCTAAAACCCGTCATTATTACATAATGCTTAAAATATCGAGCGATATACATGGGCACGTATCCACACCTATATGTGAATGTGTTTAATACGCATAGCAGGAACAGTCAAGGCCTTTAACAGAAGTCCTCATAGATCAGTTCTTATAGACGTGTTGTCAGGCCAGTGTTAACTCTCCAACTGACCACTGATGGCCCTTTCTTTATACATGTCAACACAAGGGACAAGGCGCATTCAATACATAGGTCAACACAGTGGAGCATGCCAATGGTGTCATTCTGATCGCAATCCAAAAGGAAACCATGAACCCGAGTGTGATCTGAGTGCCCTGGAGAGGATGACATAGACGTGATACTAATGCCAGCAACTACGTCATGCCCATGCTGATTCACTCAATTACTCACTTCTCATTCTCTCCCCTTCATTTACTTGATTACTCTCTATCACTCAGTTACTCTCCCTCAATCACTTAGTTAATCTCTTACTTGATTACGCTTTCTCTATCCCTTAGTTACTCTTCCTCACTCAGTTAACCTCTGTCCTCAATTAATAGATCTCTTTCTTACTCGATTTCTCTCTCTCTCCTTCTCTTTCTCACACACTTCCCCAATTACACTCAGTCCTTCTCAGATTCCCTCTGTCTCTCATTCTCTTCCACTTATTTACTCTCATTCCCTTAATTCCTCCTTTTCACTCCTATTTAGTATCTTACTCTCTCAGTTTCTCTCTCTCGATTACTCTCTCCAAGCCACGTGCGGGTTTCCTTCTCCTCTGACCCTTGGAAGTTAGAGTGACGTAACTTCAAAGATAAGTTGTTGGCTGCTCTTTCTTATCATCTTTTGCCGTAGGTCTGTTATTTTAAACGCTTTCGAACTGAGTATGTATGGTAAATTTCTCCATCAGTAATAGCTGTTCACATACGTAGTTTTAGCCGGGCGATTTTCTGTCTTCATTCTCACTTTTTAAAGTTTCTTGTGTCTTGGTTTATACCTATATTTTATTACAATTATTTTTTATTACATTTCATCAAGTTATATTTACGTATTTTATTGATTCAGTTTTTCTGTTGCTTTCATTCGCCTCCTGCTTTCTGGCCAGGTTTGTAGTTCGTCTTGATTGTAACAACAGTTGTGGTAATCTTTGACGCCGATGCGCCACACCTGAGGCGTCGGAAAACAAGCGTCAGAGAAGCGGCGTCGCCTTGGGTTGGGTCGCGAGAGGACGTGTGTGCCGCGCCGCTGACCGGCGTTTAGCTTGTGTCTTGTAGTACACTTACACGCACCTACATACGCATACACTTCGACACACAAACCCCTACACACATAAATATACGCACACCCTCACACATAGAGACGAAAACACAAGCATACATTTATGCACACTTAAACAGAGAAACACGCATACCGGTACATTCTCTCTCTCTCTCTCTCACACACACACACACACACACACATATATACAATAGCGTACAGTTATAAACATATACACCTATGAGCACATACATGCAAACACACGCACATATGCACACAAAGGGTACAGTACACATCTTATCAGTGGTTCTGAGGAGAAGAAAAAGTTCAGATAAGGAGATGCCATATAACTCAGTTTTATCTATATCACATTACTGAAATATGTATGCTATTTTTGTATGTATATCTTGTTATATTCTACATAAAGTATATGATGTTACAATTTCAACTAGCTCAGTAGATATTCCAGTGTGTTAAACACATGATTTATAGCACTTCTTATACCACTGTACAATATGACGGGCAGACTCCCTGCGGGGAGCATGGAGCAACACCTCCTCCCAGGAGCAGCCGCACTCCATCATTACTCTTCGGCAAAGGAGTCAAGGCATGTTGGCTGTCTGCCTTGAGTCCTAGGCTCGCCATCTACCCTACCCCTGTAGGACCCATCTCTCGGGCTCCTACACGCCGTCGGCCTTTTCTGCGAAGGAAGCTTATCGTTGCCTTATCATGTGTGGGCGTGTGTGTGTTAAAACACATGGAGTTAAAAAGCAGTTGGTAAGAAAGGGAGAAAGAAGGCCAAATGATAATGAAGGAGAGAAAGAAAGAGAGAAAAGGAAAGACGAGAGAGAGACAGGAGTTGGGGTGAGAGCGAGACAGAGACTGACAGAGGCAGACGGCGAGTGGCGCGGAGCTTCGACTTACCGAGAGAGAGAGAGAGGTTAAGAGAGAGAGTGAGAAAAAGATAAAGAGATTAAGAGAGAGAGAGAGAGAGCTAGGAAATATTTCAATAGTGAAGATTTAACAGATGAAAGAATTTGAAATCTATCGGCCACCTCTGAATTATATTTGTCGTTATGCAAATTATTATTATTTTTTTTTGTAGGCTTGCGTGTTGCATGGACGAAAAAAAACTTAATGATAGGAAATAGTTAAAAATATTTAATTACATGTATCCCATGTCATTAGTACCGTTCTTGATACATTTGAATCTATTATCATATGTAATCAGAACCATTTACATACGAATGATTTACAAGGTGATCCTATGAAAATATAAAACTCAAGTAGAAATACAAGTACTGAAGTTTGTATTGATTTATTTTCATTTAAAAGCCCCGAACAAATTATCTCTTCCTTTAGAGTGAATATACAAAAGTATGAAAACTGAATAGAAACAAAGATGTGAAATGCTGTCCAAGAGCACCAAGAAAAGTGCCAAGAAAAAAAAAAAAGAAAAGAAAAAAAGAAGAGAAAGAAAGGAAAGAATATGCGTACATATATAATGTACCAAGATTTTTTTTTTTAACCAAGGATCATGTAGCAATACATTATATATATCATATATATTATATATATTATGTATATATTATGTATATTATATACATTATATATATTATATGATATATATTTTATATATACTAAGAAAATATGCATATGTGTATCAAGAAAAAAAAAATATGCTGGGAAGTTTACCCGACGCCATAGGTAAAGACAAAACGTTACTTAATGTCACTAAGACTTTTTAACAGCTTAATAATCATAATAACAATAAGAATGACAATATTAATATATTAGAAAAACACGTTTTCCGGCAATTTCAAGGAATGGGAAATCACGTCACGAAGGCCTACTGATGGACTCCCTGCCGGCTGAGCACACGGGGAGCCGTCTGCATGGAACGAAATTCTTAAAAGTGGTGGTTGGGTTAACGTTAGAGATCATGACAATGTGTGATCATAATATAGATAACGATAATAATAATATAAGAACCAATAGGAGCAATGATGATAATAGCTAAAATATAAGAATAATAATGATACCACCAGTAATGATAACACTATTTATAACAATAAATATAATAATAATGAGAAGGATAATGATACCTATAATAATAAAGTTTATCTTATTATTAGAAGTAATAATAATAATGATGGTGATGATGATGATGATGATAATGATTATGATGATGATGATAATGATGATGATGATAGTAGTAGTATTAATAGTAATAATAATAAAAGGGATAATCATTATAATTATAATGATAACAATTAGTAACTTCATCGGGAAAACAATAATGATAGTTATTATCATAATCAGAATAGTGATAATGACAACGATAATTATAATACTAATAATGATATTCATAGCTATGACATTAATAATAACAATAAATATAATAATAATGATTATTATACTAATATTGTTAATAATAACAAACAAATAATAATAACAATTATCACGATAATGATGATAATAAAACATATCTCAGCTACTATAATTAATAAAAAATAATGATAATAAAATAAGAACTGCAACAAAAGTGAATATATTCATTATAATGATAATAATGTTAATATTTTAAGATTAATGAGAATGGCAATAACAATAATGGTTATGTTATAATGAAATGAAACAAAATTCATTATAATCTACGGCAGAACGTAAATCTGTGGTGGTTGGGTTAATGCTGGGGATCATGACAGTGCGTGATCATGATATAGATAATGATCATAATAATATAAGAAACAATAAGAGCAACAATGATGATAATGATGATAATATCTAATATATTGTAATGATAATGATAACACTAGTAATAACACTAATAATAACAATAAAAACAATAATAATAATAATGATAATGATACCAATAATAATAGGAATCTTAGTACTAGAGGTATAATAATAATGATACTGATGATGATGATAATGATCATGGTGATGATGATGAAAGTAGTAGCACTAATAGTAATAATAATTAAAAAAACATAATAATAATTATCATAATGATAACAATTAGAAACGTTATCGGGAAAACAATAATAATAATGCTAACAATGAAAATCATAGTAATAATATTAATAATAATAATATATATAATGAGAATGATCATCATACTAACAGATAATAATAAAAAATAATAAGAATTATCATGATGATAATGGTAATAATAAATAATGATAATAATCTTGTAAAAATAATGATGATAATAAAAATACCACAACTACTATGACTAATAATAATAATATAACAATAACTGCAGCAAAAGTGAATATAATAAATATTATTATGATGTTAATGATATTTAAAGGTTCAGGAGAATAACAATAACATTTATATTTTATACATACTTATATTGCAGCTAGCCACGTGGGAGCTATTTATACATATTTATACATGTATGTGTGTGTGTCCACAGATGCTGTAGCTTTGCTGGATTAGATGATAATGTGGACAGAATTAAGAAATAAAAAATCTGTGATAATGTACATAGAAATAAGAAATAACTAGTGTTATTGCCGGGGCAGGAAACGCTTTCATTCGTACTCCGCGAGTCGGCGACACAGGGCTTGGGGAGGAGGGGACGCAGCCCCGTGCGAGGAGCATGCGTGTCACGAGCCCCGGCCCAGCCCTTCTCTCATCTCCTTGGCGCACTTTTCTTTAAAAGGGATACATATATATTAAAAACAAGGATTACTTGGAATAGATAAAGATATTAAAGGGGGTCCTCCAATGTGCAAAGGAATCACTGGTGCAGGGTGTACTATTGTCTACTCGGAGCAGCGGCTGATAAGAAGATAAAGTCTTTTATCTCTCATCCCTCCCCCCCTCTCTCTCCATATTTCCCATTCCTCTCTCGTCTCTCTCGCCCCTCCCCCGCCCTTCTCTCACTCTTTCTCTCCCTCTCTCTTTCTGTCTGCCGTTTTCCCTCTAATCTTTCTCTCCCTCTCTCTCTCTCTCCTTCACTCCCTCCCTCCCTCTGCCTTTCCACCCCTCTGCACCCCCTCCTTTGGGGTCAGCCTAGATAAGGCAGCGCTACAAATACTTCTGAAAAGTCTTCTCATCCTGCTTACGTGTGCTGTTGTTCGCCATCATTCACAAGCCCAGGAACGGAAATGTTTTGGTGATGTTTGACATCAATCGATGTACATCTACAGAATAAATGCTTACGATGAAAAGGCTCCCTGGTTTTGTGTTAAGTGTACAGACAGAGCTAAGATTTTTCTCTATTTCTCTCTCTCAATTTCCCTCCCTGTCTTGTTTTCTCTTTTTTTCTCTCGCAAGACTTTCTCTCTATCTTTCTCTTTCTCTTGCTCTCTCTCCCTTTCACAGTATTATTCTTTCCACCTATCTCTATAACATCACTTTAATCTTAATCCCTCGCACCCACTCTTCTCGTTAAATATTTTTGTTTTCCTTTTCGCCGAAACTCTCCCTCACTCTCTCTCTCCCTGATTCTCTCGTCGTCTTTCGCCCTCACTTCCCTCCACCTTTCTCTCCTTCTCTCCATTTCCCTGGTTCTCTCTTCGTCTCTCGCTCTCTCATCTCTCTCCCTCTCTCCCTTCCTCGCTCTACCATCCATCACTCTCCTCCCCCCGACCCCCCGACCCCCCCGAGCGCGTCTTGCCTCAAGCGCCGACCGTCACTGGCTTGGCTCTCCTTCAGCAGCCACGTGGCGGCTTTGTTTACATTAGCACACGGAGTCGTGCCAGTGTGGGGAGCTGCGGCGTGCGGGTCGAACGTGCGGCCGAGTTGCTCAGGACAACGCTCACGCACAGACAACAAACGGAGGGAAGTACCGCCTAAATGACGCTACTATTTAAGTCAACACCGATGCGGTAGATAAGCGGCGATATCTTGGGTTGGTACCATTAGTTTAATAGTAACTGATGAATATACACAGGTACTAGGCTGTTACTCCTGCTGACACTATAATGGCTTGTCCAGTTTTCTTCGAAGTTGATATTCTAATCATTCTCCTGAGACCAAACATTTCACGCTATGTATTTCAAGTACTGTATATATTCTTATCTTTTAACATACCTAAGGTTTGAGTGTGAAATGTGAGCCCACACCCAGACATATTGAGATGAGCATAAGGATAACCTAAGTTACCTCATCCTTTAAAATGTAAACTTTCGTTTCAATAAACTTCCTTTCCTCCCTCCCTCCCTCCCTCCCTCGGTCTTTGGATCCCTCCGAACGCCCTCCCTTGGGGTCAGCCGAGATTAGACAGTGCTATAGATACTTATGGAGAAGCATCATCCTGCTTATATGCCTTACTGTTTGCGTTTGTCTGTGTGTGTTTGAATGTACTTGACTAAGTATGTATGCGTTTCCATGAGTGTGTGTTTCCATGGGTATATGTGTGTGGGTGTGATTAAGATGTACCTGTTGTTTAGCAGGGCGGCAGCTGATAAAAATATAAAGCCTGTGTCTTTCTCTCTTTCTTCTTCTACCTCTTTCCCAACACTATCTATCAGTCTCTCTTTCTCTTTCCCCCTCCCCCCCCCCCTCCCTTCTTTCATTAAATCTCTTCCCTTACCCCCTCCCCCCCTCATTCTCGTTATCTCTTTTCGAAGCCCAGGAGAGAAAGTTTGACATATCAATCGGAATTCACACCTCACTACTCACATACGGAATTTACACTTCACTTCATATAGACGGAATTCACTTCGTCTAGACGGAATTCACACCTCACTTCACATAGACGAAATTCACTTCAGAGAGACGGAATTCACGCCTCACTTCAGAGAGACGGAATTCACTTCAGAGAGACGGAATTCACACCTCATTCAGAAAGAAATCACACGTTTGTGTGTGCCTGTTACTATGTGTAAGTGTTTATCAATGTGTTTCTCTGACTGTGTTTGTCTTTATTTTTATGGGTAGGTTTGTATACGTATGTATGCGTGCATATCTTATGATTTGTATGCGTGTGTCTGTGTGTGTGTAAAGTGTACCTGTTGGCAAATCGGGGCGGCTGATAAAAAGATTCCGCGCCCCCCTCTCTCGCTATCCCTATTATCACTATTATTTCGTCGCCAGTGATTCGCAGAGAAGCACATGAAGCACATGAGCCAAATCGACAAAGGGAGTCTTTTCATGCAAAGATTATCCGCATATTTTAGCTTCCTTCCCCCTAAATGCATTTTTTTTTTTTTTTTTTAGATTGTGTCTGAAGCGCTCATATCGCTCTCACAAAAATACTTTCTGGCAATAACTTTCCCAAAAGATGTTGACTTTTTCCTCATTACTAAAAGAAATGTAAATTGATTGGTTCTTAATACTTTCTCGTTTACACCTGAAGTCTATAGCTATTAGGATGATAATAATCTATATGACTGTTGATCTAATTTCTAATCTGATTATTATGATGATTTTCTCTCCCCTTTTTCTCTTCCTATTTCATCTATCTCCCTCTTTTTCTCATTCCCTCTCACTCTCATTTATCCAATTTCTCTCTATCACTCAATTTCTCTCTCTTTATCTTACTCGTTTACTCTCCCTCTCTTTCTCACTTGCCCAGTTAGTCCCTCTCTTACTCACTCATTTACTCAATCACTTATTCTGTCTCCCTCACACACTCAACTACTCACTCTCTATCGCTTACCCAAATACTCTCCCCTTTCTCAATGACTTTCTCTTTTTCACTCAATTACTCTCTCTCTCACGTTATTGATTAATCTTTGTCTCTCTCATTTATAGTGACGTAACTAGAAAGATAAGTAGGTGGCTGCTCATTCTTATCAGTGTTATCACCTTACGCTGCGTGTCTGTTCTTTAAACGCTTTCCGAATGAAAAGCAGATTTCGCAAGTGTTTCCGCCAGTAATTAGGACGAATAGAGGGCTGCCTCAACGGAAGGACTCTCCAAGTCGCCCTTGAAGGTCAGTCCTCCAGGAAACGTCCGGCGAGAGACAGCGGACCTCACGGAAGTGGCCTTGAACCCTTATCATGGAATGTCAACTTCATCCCACAGAGACTAGAAGGGAGGCAAAGAATATAAGAGAACATGAGAGAGGTAGAAAGAGAGAGAGCATAAGAATAAATGAAAAAGAGAGAGAATAGTGTGTGGGAGAGAATAGAAGAGAGAATAAGAGAGAGTCAATATAAGAGAGAGAGGAAAATGTTATCATTATAATGATAACAATTAGTAACTTCATCGGGAAAACAATAATGATAGTTATTATCATAATCAGAATAGTGATAATGACAACGATAATTATAATACTAATAATGATATTCATAGCTATGATATTAATAATAACAATAAATATAATAATAATGATTATTATACTAATATTGTTAATAATAACAAACAAATAATAATAACAATTATCACGATAATGATGATAATAAAGCAAATCTCAGCTACTATAATTAATAAAAAATAATGATAATAAAATAAGAACTGCAACAAAAGTGAATATATTCATTATTATGATAATAATGTTAATATTTTAAGGTTAATGAGAATGACAATAACAATAAGGGTTATGTTATAATGAAATGAGAACGTAAATCTGTGGTGGTTGGGTTAATGCTGGGGATCATGAAAGTGCATGATCATGATATAGATAATGATAACAATAATATAAGACCAATAAGAGGAACAATGATGATAATGATGATAATATCAAATATATTGTAATGATAATGATACCACTAGTAATAACAGTAATAATAACAACAATAATAATAATAATAATGATAATAATAATAATAATAATAATGATGATGATGATACCAATAATATTAATAGTAATCTTAGTAGTAGAAGTAATAACAATCCTGATATTGATGATGATGATAAGGATGATGGTGATGAT
>NW_025917792.1:20000-22500 GCF_019202785.1 Penaeus chinensis | reverse complement strand
GAAACAAATGTTTATAAAAGGAGAACAATATAAATAATCAGATGGGTAGGGAAGTGGATAAACGGATAGGTAGATAAATCGACACTGAAGATAAATAGACAGATAAAAGGTATGATTTTCCGTTCATCGAATAGCTAAAATGAGGCGTCTAATAATTTCATATCTACAATATCACCTTCTCCTTGTATTTACCATGAGTCCGTTGACAAAAAAAAAAAAAAAAAAAAAAACATCGGCACAAAACAAAACTCCAACACTCAGAAAATCTAATCCTCCGGAAAACAATCGGATCCCCTTTGCGAGCGGCATAACTCCGGCTTTTGTCTCCGGCCTCCCTCGGTCCCTCCGCTAACGGCCGCTTAACTCCCGCGAGCGCCGCCAGGGGGCCAGCGCCGGATCGCCTCGGGCCAACATAAATCCAGACTTTTCTTCGGAGCGAAATATTTCACTCGGTGAGTTATAGTTTTCTTGTAAACTGTCTCATAACTGTAAAACTTCGGGCGTCGCCGATAAATGCGCCCCAGAATGTTCGTGTCGCGGAGACGGGGAGACAAATGTCGCCTTTGCTTATTTCACAGATTTTGTCTTTCGCTGGAACAATGGGGGGGGGGGGGGGTCTTGTCGCTGTCGATTTAGGGGGAGAAGTGCCTCTGGCGAAGCCAAGGAAGACAGGAAATGGATGTATATTGAAGGGAGAGTTCCTCATGTATATACATATCTAAGTCTGTCAATATCCATAACGACACATATCTACTGTATATATGTACCTATGTGTCTATCTATCTACCTACCTGTTATCTATCTATGCATTTATCAATCAATCTATCTTTCTCTTTGTTTAGGCATGGTCTATCTATCTATTTATATGTCTGTCTGTCTGTGTCTCCCTATTAGTCTGCGCGTGTGTGTGTAGTGTATTATCATATAACACGTTTGTGTGTACTGCAAGATTATAAAAAACACATTTTATGCAGATGAAAGCCCTTTCCTGCGTGGGCTATCCCCCCCTCCCTCCGGGAAGCAGAGCCCGGCGTCTGCAGCGAAGCAGCTCGTGTTCTGTGGCTCCGTGGTTCTGTGGTTCTGCGGTTCTTTGGTTCTGTGGTTCTGTGGTTCTGCGGTTGTTGGCTCAAAAGGGCGCGCGTCCGTGCCGCCGTGAATGGCAGCGTCGCTGCTCGTGGCGAAGCAACGGGTACGCCTCGCGCAAGAGCGTGGCTCCGAGGGCGCCGCAGGAAATGAAAATGGTTCCCTTGAGTGCTCTGAGGATTCCGCTCACCTGCTCTTGAACGCTTCCGCATTGGGGTTCTCGTGTGCACTTAGTGTATGCTGTGTCTGTGCGGGAGGTTGCGTGGATGTGGGCTTGCGTCAAGTGTGCGTCTGTTTGTTTGTCTGTGGGGGTGTGTGTGCCTGTCTATGTATATTTATTTGTAAATGCTTGTGTGTCTATGCATGCATCTGTGCGTATCCGTGTCCGTTCTTGCACGTGCGTTTGTTGACGTGGATGTAAGTGTGAGTAACACTGTATGCTCTCAAGCAAAGAGGATTGGCAGAATCTGGCGACACCAACGCTGTCAGGTCCCAGAAAGAGCTGCGTTTGAGAGCCGAAGCTGCGACAATTCTTTTGAAGGATCTTGTGGTAATGCCCGACGCCTTTCCCCGCCTGCCTCTCGCCTCTCCGTTTCTCGCTCCTACGCGTTCGAACCCTCTACTTCTACCTCTGCTCTCTCTCTCTCTCTCTCTCTCTCTCTCTCTCTCTCTCTCTCTCTCTCTCTCTCTCTCTCTCTCTCTCTCTCTCTCGCTCTCTCTCTCTCTTTCTCTCTCTCTCTCTCTCTCTCTCTCTCTCTCTCTCTCTCTCTCTCTCTCTCTCTCTCTCTCTCTTTCTCTCTCTCTCTCTCTCTCTCTCTCTCTCTCTCTCTCTCTCTCTCTCTCTCTCTCTCTCTCTCTGTTCTATGTTTTGATCTCCCGCCCCCCCTCTTCCTTTCCGTCTCCCCCTCCCTCCCACTCTTCTCTTCTTTATGTTCCTTCCATCCCCATTCTCTCTCCTTCAATTCTTCTTTCTCTCCCCTTTCTTCTTTTTTTTTCCGTCTATTCCGACCCTCCCTTTCCATCTCTCTCTTTCCCTTTCACAACCCCTCCCTTCCGTTCCCTGCTACCCCTTTCTCTTTTCTTCTCCCTTACCAGTCTCTCCTCTCTTCTCTCTGCCTCCTCTTTCTTTCACTCTCTCCTTCCTCCCCTTCAAGCTATATTTTTCCCTCTCTCCTTCTCTCCCTTTCTTCTTCTCTGTCTATTTCCTCCCAACCTTCCTTCCTCTTCCCTCCTTTCCCTCCCCGTCCCTCATCTTCCCTCTCTTTCCCTCCCCTTCCCTCCTCTCCCCCCCGTTCCCTCTAGTTCCCACCTCTTCTTTCCTCTTCCCTCCCCTCTCCTCCCCTCCCCTCCCCTCCCCTTCCCTCCAGTTCCCACCCCTTCCCTCCCCTCCCCTCCCCATCCCTCCCCCGTCAGGAAA
>NW_025917792.1:5000-7500 GCF_019202785.1 Penaeus chinensis | reverse complement strand
TGTGAGTGGATGTGTGTACATATATATGACCAAGCATGTCCACGTGCAACTTTGTGTATGTGAGTGGGTGTACATGAGCCTGGGTGTTAAAGTATGTGCGTGCATGGGCTCGCGCATGAACGTCCTCTGCGGGCGTGTTGGTTGCCGTGGAATTCCAGCAGGAAGGCTTACGGCGGCTTCCTCCTCCGGCTCCAGCAGCTATTTCCGGGCGGCCAAGATGTCGCTCTTCCGCTGCGGCGCCTCGGGTCTCGCGAGAAGGGAGGGAAATGAAGGGCAGTTGTGGTCTTGGGAATGGGAGGGAGGGAATGTTCACAGAGCCAGAGGTGTTGCTGACTTTCGATGGGTTTTCACAATGGCGATCTCAAGGTTATGGGTATATTGAGGCTATAACGAAATATTAATAACCATTCATGTCATCAATAAAAAAAGATCTACCATTACTTGTTACAATGTGCTTCTTGGCTTTAAAACGGACTTGTCCCGCGACAAAGAGTCGTACCGAGAGTGACTGCCTTCACATATGCGCTTGGACCTCGTGATGCTCACGTGATTCTTCAGAATTATAAATCCTGAAGTCGCGTTTCTGACCTTTTTTTTTTTTCTTTTCTTTTTTTATAATTCCATTCCACCTGTTGGCCTGCTGCCGCCGCGCCCTGACTCTGTCTGATTTCGTTATTTGTCTCTCCTCCTCTTCCTGGTCGCGCTTATCTGGTCTGTCTCTCCGCTGTCTTTATCATCCCTGCCGTACGCTGTCACCGCATTCCGTTTCTTATTTTATTCTGCTATCTCTCTCTCTCTCTCTCTCTCTCTCTCTCTCTCTCTCTCTCTCTCTCTCTCTCTCTCTCTCTCTCTCTCTCTCACTTCCACTCCGTCTCCATCTTCAATATCTATCTACACTTCGCATTCTCACGTGACAGTTCTTGGCCTCGCTTTACCCAAATAGCCAAGTACTTCTCTGGGAAAGTTCAAGCGAAGGAGACAAAAGTCCTTGAGATTTCGAGTTCATCTAGTTTTTAAGTTGCCATTATATTACGTTATTATCTTTATCATCATTGTTGATGTTATTTTTATCATCATCATTGTCTCTTTCTCTGTCTCCTCCACTCCTTTTCTCTCTATCTCCCTTTTCTATTTCCTTCTTCATTCCTGTCCTCTTAATTCTTTACGCTTTACATTCTCCTCCTGTTTCCCTCCGTCCCTCCTTCTCCTTCCCGCTCTTTCCCTTTCTCCTTCTCATCCTCTTCCTCTCCTTTTCTCCCTCTCTGTTCCTTCCTCTTCCTTCTCGCTACTAGTTGTTCAGAGCGCTTCAGCATTGTCATGTCCGTCTCTTCAGCACTGTCATGTCCGGCGCTTCAGCAGTGCCATCTAGGACACTTCAGCTTTGCCATGTCTGGCACAGCAAAATTGCCATCTCCGGCGCGGGCGGCACGGACCTGACAATATCATCATCGACATGGGCGCCGAAGGGGCCGATTGGGCGTGCGAAGGACCCATGCTTTGCTTGTGGCTTCCGGGATGGGGTCATGCCTGCCATATGCCCGCCTGCGCATGGCCAGTGCATGACCCTCCACTCCCACAGCCGCCCGCCTTCACTCGCCCGCACAGTCCGCCCACCAGTGGTACCTACGCTACCCCCTCCCCCCCTCCCCTCGTGGCTGCAGCGCCCCGCCCTCCGCCTCCTTCCCTCCGGCTTTCCGTCCCAATGAAGCGTCCTTCCGTCTTCCCTCGCCCGACCCGCCTCCCCGCTATTTCCCCGTTCGTGGTCCGCTGGCTAATGTCAGCAGCTCCGTTCTTGCATAAACGAGACTGTATTGCAACCTTTCCTCTGGTCAGTATTAATAAAAATGACCTTTTTTCAGCCTTTATGGTTATTACTACATGTAAAGGTTGGCTGTTTATGACATCACTTTCCTCGGCCTCTCTTTTTTATCGTCTTATCTATTATCATGATTTTAATTACACGTAGATATTAACCGAATAGGCACACGCACACGCACACGCACACGCACACGCACACGCACACGCACACGCACACGCACACGCACACGCACACACACACACACACACACACACACACACACACACGTTTCGCTCATGACTCCATCATCTGTAATTCTGATCAGACGCGACATTTGCTTCGTGATTATCTCGGCCGGACGGAGCTCATTATCCAGCCTCGGCTCCTCATCACGCGCGGGGAACATGCTCTCTATTTCAGCGAGCCTCCAGCTTCGTGTTGATTGACAGGTAAAATATTCAGCTTTTAGTCTATCTCAAAATGAAACTATTTAGAAAAAGCACGACAAAAATTCGCTGCCGCTTTGATACTTGAATAACGTATTGAACATTAGGGTTTCTCAAAATAAAAATGGAAAGAAGAAAAATAAAAAGAATTCCTACTGTGTTGTCTTTATTAAGTTCAGTTCCAGGCCCATCCGAGCGAGCGAGGCGATCCAGACCTGAGTCCTGCAAGATTGCATCCTGCAAAACGGCCGCCTTG
>NW_025917791.1:12500-17500 GCF_019202785.1 Penaeus chinensis | reverse complement strand
TTTTGTGTTAGCCTTGTTTTTTTTATTATTGGCCTTGTTTTTGTTCTTGGTTTTGTTAGTCTTGTTTTTATTTTTTTATTTTTTTGTTTGCTTCGTTTTTTGTGTTTGTTTTTTGTTAGCTTGTTCTAGATTTTATTATTGCTTTTTTGCTTTACTTTTAATTTGCGTATTTTCCCGGTTTTATTTTGAGGTGGATTTTCAATTTCTTTCTTCCTGTTCTATATTATATTTATTTGCCTCTCTGTTATTCTTTTATCTTCTTCTCCTCTCGTCATCCACCTACTTTTTATCTCTTACTCCCTATTTCCCTCCCTCGCCCACCTCTCCTTCCCTTCATCCTTATTTCCTCGCGCACATTATCATAATTCCCTTCGAGATATATATACCTTGACGTCGATTCGGTCGGTAAATTTAAATCCCATAGTTTGTAGACTTTTGTTCATAAAGCTGCTCGTTCGACCCGTTTTCTTTGCGTGACTCGTCCATCCCCGTCCCGTTTTCTTTTCGAACGACGCGTCACAAGGGTTGTTTTCTTGGGTTTTCGTAAAGTGTCGTTCGTAGTTTTTAAATGTTTGTTATTGTTTTTGTTGTTGTTGTTGTTGTTTTAATGGGTGATTCTCTTTTGTTGTCATGTATGTCTTTTTTTTTTCTTGTTTGTAATTCTGTCATTGTATTTTATAATTTTTTTGTTTTTCTCTCTCTCTCTCTCGATTTTTGCATGTTGGCTTCCTTCCTTTCTGTGTATTAATCTCTGCCGTTTCTCTATTCTCCGTCTTCATTATCTCATCTTTCACCTCCCTCCCACAGTGATATTTTTCTCCGCCGTCACTCTGCGAGCATTATATTAATAGTGACACAGCCTTAGGGGATCGTCTGAACCTCCCTACCCCCCTCTGTCTTCCCCATCTCGTCTCCCTTCCCAGTTTATTTGCACCCTTGACTAACCCCTCCGTCTTTACCATTTTTGTTTTCCTCCTTCCCTTCTGTACCTCATTCTTCTCTGCCTCCTACCCCATTCTACCGTCTTTCCTTCTTCTTTAGCCTTCTACCTCCTTCCCTACCCCCTTTCCCTTTCTTCTCTTTGCCTCTTTTCTTCTCATCTACTTCTCCCTTTCCCCTTTTCTCCTTCCCTTCGTCCCTTCCCCTTTTTCCACATTCTTTCCTTCTTTCCTACCCCTTTCGCTCTCATTCTCTTCACTCCTTTTTCCCTCCCATCTTCCCTCCCTTCTTCCCTTTTTCCTCCCTGCTTCTTTTTCCCTTTCCCTTTCTCCCCTTTCGCTCCTTTCTTCTCTCCCTTCTTCCCTCTCTCCTTCCCCTTCCCTCCCTCCTTCCCCTTCCCTCCCTCCCTCCTTCCCCTTCCCTCCCTCCCTCATTCCCCTTCCCTCCTTCCTTCCCCTTTCCCTCCCTCCCTCTTCCCCTTCCCCACTCCTTCCTTTATTCCTTTCCTTTTTTTTAGTTTTTCTTCCTTTGTTATTTAATTTTAGGTTTTTTAATTAGACGAGAATTCCTCCCCCCCTTCCCCCCCCTCCTCCCTCCCCTCCCCCCTCCCCATCGCGGTCAAAATTTCCCCCCGGCAGCGCCAAATAAGGTCAGCGGAGCCAACCTCGACGCGAAAGGCAGTCACCTTGTCCACGTATTGAAGCCATGATTTAGGGCGACAGTAACTTCGTTTTGTGAGGATGAGGTAGAGGGAAGGAGGGAAGGAGGGCAGGAGGGGAAGGGGAGGAGAGGAAGGAGGAGAGATGAGGTATGGAGAAAGATGGGAAGGGGAGGAGGAGAAGGAGGAGGAAGGAAATGGGAGGAGAGATGAGGTTTAGGGAATGAGGGGAGGAGAGGGAAAGGGGAAGGGGAGGAGAGGAAGGAGGAGAGATGAGGTATGGGGAAAGATGGGAAGGGGAGGAGGAGAAGGAGGAGGAAGGAAATGGGAGGAGAGATGAGGTTTAGGGAATGAGGGGAGGAGAGGGAAAGGGGAAGGGGAGGAGAGGAAGGAGGAGAGATGAGGTATGGGGAAAGATGGGAAGGGGAGGAGGAGAAGGAGGAGGAAGGAAAGAGGGGAGGAGAGATGAGGTGTAGGGAAAGAGGGGAAGAGAGGGAAGAGGGGAAGGGGAGGAGAGGAAGGAGAGTTGAGGTATAGGGAGGAGGGGAAGGAGAAGGGAAGAGGGGAAGTGGGGGAGAGGAAGGAAAGAGGGAGGAGGTGAAAGGAGAGAGGGATAGGGGGAAGGGAAGGTTAAAGGCAGGATAAGGGGTAAGTGGGGGTGAGAGGTTTGGAAGAAGGTTGGAGGGGTAGGGGAGATAGGGGGAGGGACTGGGGAGAGGGAAGGAAAATGGGGAGATGGAAGGGGAGAGGAGAAAGAGAGGGCATATTTAGGAAGAGTCGAGGGAAAGAGGGAGGAATAAAGGTGAGATAGTAATGGGGGGGGGGGGGGACGGAGGGGGATAGGAAAGAAGGTAGAATAAAGGGGAAGGTAGGGTCAGGGGCGACGGAACAAGGTAAAAGGAAGGGAAGAGGAGAGAAGTGGAGGAGAGAGTGAGACAGGGAAAAACAAGTGTACTGGGAACACGCTTTTCCGTGTGTGTCAGATACAATTGTGTGCCAGTTAGTTAATGCACTGAACCTGCGTGTGTGTGTGTGTGTGTGTGTGTGTGTGTGTGTGTGTGTGTGTGTGTGTGTGTGTGTGTGTGTGTGTGTGTGTGTGTGTGTGTCTGTGCGTCTGTATCTTTGTGCCTGCTTTTTGAGCATGTATGCTTAGGTATGTACGCATGTGTGCGTTTAACAGGAGTTCGTTCGCTTTTAGGTACTCGGTCTGAAATGGGTGCTTGTGTGTGTGCGTGTTTTTATTCCCCTGATTAATGATGATCAGCATCCATCATCATTACCCCCCCTCCCCCCCCCCCCCCCTCCCCCCCCCCCGTGTCCCCATCCGAACGTCTTCCTCCTTGAATTTCTCCCTTAAATAGCTTGTGTTTTGGGTCCTTCCGGTTCCCAATATTTCCTTTTCGGAGATTTTATTGTTATTGTTATTATTATTATTATTATTGTTGTTGTTGTTGTTGTTGTTGTTGTTGTTATTATTGTATTGGCTTTTGTTGCATTGATTCTTCTCCCTCGTTGTGTTATTTTGCGCTTTCTTTTCCGAAATTCTTTTCTTTTTTGTTTTGTTTTCCTTCTCTTGTCTCTTTCTCTCTCTCTCTCTCTCTCTCTCTCTCTCTCTCTCTCTCTCTCTCTCTCTCTCTCTCTCTCTCTCTCTCTCTCTCTCTCTCTCTCTCTCTCTCCCTTTCCCTCTCCCTCTCCCTCTCCCTCTCTCCCTTCCTTTCTCTTCCTTTCCTCTCCTTTCCCCCAATCCATAGGAATGCATAAAAAAGTCAAGATGAAGATCCAAACAAGAGAGGATTATGATGGACGATAAAAATAAGATTTATACTTTATACTTTTCGCTTTATTTAGATCTTCTCCGTCACACCTGTCAGGCTTGCTTTACCTTCGCCAGCAGTGACGTTCTAATTTTGCAACAACCCCCTTCCCCTCCCCTTCTTGCAACCACTTCATCCCCCTTTTCTTGCAAACCCCCCCCTTCCTTACCCCTTATTGCAACCCCCTCTTCTTCTCCTTCTTGCAACCCCCTTCTCCCCCTTTCTCCCCCTTTCTCCCCCTTCTCCCCATTCTAACAAGCCCCCTTCTCCCCCTTCTTGCAACCCCCCTTACCCCCTTGCAACCCCCTTGTCCCCCCTTCCCCCCCCCCCTTCTCGCAACCCCCTTCTCCCCCTTCTCCCCCTTCTTGCAACCCCCCCTTCCCCCCTTTGCAGCTCTTGACACCCGTACGCGGTGGGCGATTGTGTCGGTCGGAATGTGTTTGTTTTTTCTTCTGTTTTTTGTTGTTTTGTTTTTTGTCAGTTTGATTGTTTGCTTGTTTGTTTGTTGATAGAGGTACGGCAGAAAGAGGAGGAATGAAGAGCAATTAGCGAGAGAGAAGATACGAAAATACAAAGAGGAATTCAGAAAGGGGGAGGATGAAGAGAACCGAAAGAGGAAGTGAGGAAAGTGGATAAAAGAAGCACAGCCAGAACGGGAAATGAGAAAGAGAGGGGCGGGGGGCGGGGGGGCATAACCGAATGGAAGGACGCAGAGCCGAAAGAGGAAATGAGGAAGAGGCCGATAAAGAGGGAGAGGGCGGGAGGGGGAAAGGTCGATAAAGAGGAAGAGGCCAATGAAGGAGAGAATGGGAGGGAGAGGCCGATAAAGAGGGAGAAGGGGAGGGAGAGCCCGATAAAGAGGGAGAATAGGAGAGAGAACCCGATAAAGAGGGAGAGGCCGGGGTGGCGGAGAGAGCACCTGCTGTTCTGTTCCCGGCGGCGTCACTCCTACATAACTAAATATCGCTCAGATTCGCTGACGCAATATCAATAAATCCCGGGCATGAATCTGTTAAATCTCGGCGAGAGCGGATGCTATCTCCGGAAAGTTCCTCCTCCTCGGGTCTGGCTTGCTAAGGCTCTTTTGTGGGTGTGTGTGTGTGTTTGTCTCTCTTTCTCTTTCTCTTTGTACTTTGCTTTCATCTTTCTCTTTGTTTCTTTATCTTTTTTTTTTCTTTGTGGTTGTCTTTCTCTGGCTCTTGTTGTCTTTTGCCTCGTGTTTTTTTTTTTTTTTGTGTGTATTTATTTAATTAGTTTACCTTCTTTCTCTCCCTCCTTTCTTCTTACCTCCATGCTTTCCCTCCTTTCTCTCTCTCTCTCTCTCTCTCTGTCTGTCTGTCTGTCTCTCTCTCTCTCTCTCTCTCTCTCTCTCTCTCTCTCTCTCTCTCTCTCTCTCTCTCTCTCTCTCTCTCTCTCTCTCTCTCTCTCTCTCTCTCTCTCTCTCTCCCTCTCTCTCTCTCTCTCACGTTCTGTCTCTCTTCCTCTGTCTGTTCTCCTCTCTCTCGCTTCCTCTCCCGCCCCGTCCTCACCTGGCGTGTGATAGTGCAACAGGTGAAAAACGGTCGCCAACAAGCCAACGTCCAACACTG
>NW_025917791.1:0-7500 GCF_019202785.1 Penaeus chinensis | reverse complement strand
GAGGGGTTGGGAGGGAGGGAGGGAAAGAGGGAGAGGGGTTGGGAGGGAGCGAGGGAGGGAGGGAGGGAGGGTGGGTGGGTGGTTGGGTGGGTGGGTGGTTGCTTGGGTGGGTGGGTGGGTGGGAAAGAAAGAGGGGGGAGGATAAAGGGTGGGGTTTGGGGGAGGGGGTTAGGGGGTTGGGAGAGGGGAAAAGAGGGAGAGGGGTTGGGAGGGAGGGAGAGAGGGAGGGAGGGGAAGGGTGGGAAAGAGAGAGGGGGGAGTGTAAAGGGTGGGGTTTGGGGGAGGGGGTTAGGAGAGGGGAAAAGGGGAAGAGGGGTTTGGAGGGAAGGAGGCAGGGGAAGGGTGGGAAAGAGAGAGGGGGGAGGGTAAAGAGTGGGGTAGTGTTGAAAGAGTGGGGGGGAGGGGAAGGGAAAGATTAGAGTGCGAGAAGGGTTGGGAGAGTGGGGAGGGAGTGGAGAACAGTCCCTTTTTGAAGGGGGGGGGGGGTTAGCCGTCTCTGGGGGGCAGGATAAGAGGTTGGTAGAGGTGGGGGGGGGGGGATATTTTGGATGGTGTCAGAGGAATTTTATTTTTTTGAGGAGAAAGGGAAGGGAGGCAGAAAAGAAGGGAAAAGAAGAGAGAGGGTGAGAGAGTGAGAGAGGGTGAGGGAAGACAGTGTTGGAGGCTCAAACGACTGTAAAATGCTATAAGAAAAATCAAGGTTTATAATGGTTGGGATCAAGAAAAGAGAAGAGAAGAGAAGAGGAGAGAAGAGAAGAGAAGAAAAGAGAATGGAAAGATAAGAATCAAAGAAACAATTATTTATCTAGAAAGCGAATATGCACACACACACACACACACACACACACACACACACACACACACACACACACACACACACACACACACACACACACACACACACACACTCACACTCACACTCACACTCACACTCACACACTCACACACTCACACACACACACACACGCACACACACACACACACACACACACACACACACACACACACACACACACACACACACACACACACACACACACACACACACACACACACACACATACACACGCACACATTTACGCACAGACATGGGCGTAGACGTGGGCGTGCAGCCTATCACGCCCAGGCGCTAAATGAGACTCTTGTGTAACTAGAAATCTTACACACAACAAGAAGTAATTACATGACACAATATCTCGAGAAACGGCGAGAGGTTTTGTTTGCGTGTGAAAATCCCCCCCGAGGATACATGCGATCGACCTAAAACATGTTTACGACTTGTTTTGGGCGTGTGTGCCTAATCCAAACACGATGGATAAGTTATGCGCAATTGGGGGGGAAATGACACGGAGGATTAGCCTCGTGTGCGTGTGCGAATACGTGTGTTTGTTATCGTATTTGTTGTCAGCTTCGTTAGTTTCGGAGGGAAATGTGTGTTTGTATTTCCCCATTTGTGGGTTGTGGGACGGCGCTGTGTCTACGAAAGGGCGGAGGGCACTGTAGGGTTTGTACCTTTCGTGGGAAGTGTGTAGTATGGTTGGGGGGAATGATTATTTGTTGATTGTGGTATTACGTAGTGATTGTGGGTGTTTGGAGTGTGTGTGTGTGTGTGTGTGTGTATACATTATATGCCCATGCGTGAACAAGCACGCACGCACTCACACACGACAACAGCAAGAAGAACAACAACAAAAACACGCCTCCCCAAACAGACATATCGCGTATACCACACACTTAAGAAAAATAGTGATCTTTATATTTCCCACCTGTGACGGTTGGCATTACCCTCTTTCCTTCTCCCCTCGTCTTTCCCTTTCCCCCCTATCCCCCTTCCCCGTACCCCCCCCCCCTCTCTCTCTCTTTCTCACACACAAATGAAACCTTAATATGACAAGGTTTGTCTAGTAATTTTGGGGAACGTTTGATTTCTCCCCCTTCTCGGTCTTCGTTTCCCCTCTTTTTACTCTCTCTCTCTCTCTCTCTCTCTCTCTCTCTCTCTCTCTCTCTCTCTCTCTCTATCTATCTATCTATCTATCTATCTATCTCTCTCTCTCTCTCTCTCTCTCTCTCTCTCTCTCTCTCTCTCTCTCTCTCTCTCTCTATCTATCTATCTCTCTCTCTCTCTCTCTCTCTCTCTCTCTCTCTCTCTCTATCTATCTATCTATCTATCTATCTATCTATCTCTCTCTCTCTCTCTCTCTCTCTCTCTCTCTCTGTCTCTCTCTTCTCTGTCTATCTGTTTATTTCCCCTTCCGTCAGTTTGTGCAAACCACCTTTTCTTTCCCCTCGTCCATTTTTTTTTCTCTCCTCCCGTCTACCCTCACCCTCTTCATCTGCAATTTCCATTCATCTTCGCCGCCTTCCCCTTTCCCCTTACCCTTCTCCTTTCTCCCGTCTCCCCTCACCCTTCTCCTTTCTCCCGTCTCCCCTCTTCCCTTCTCCTTTCTCCTTTCTCCCCTCCTCTCCCCTCTCCTCTGGGTATGGTAAAGACGTCACACTTGGCGCCGCGCTCCTGCCAGATGTCTTGGTCGGTCTCGCCTATTAGAATTTCCCCTCTGGTGCTACCTGGCAACGGTTTCCTTTTTTTGCAACACCTGTTTAATCCGTAGGGAGGGAGGGGAGGGGAGAGGGGAAGGGGGAAGGGGGAGGAGAGGGGATAGAGGGAAGAGGGAGGAGAGGGGAGAGGGGGAAGGGGGAGGAGAGGGGAGAGGGGGAAGGGGGAGGAGAGGGGAGAGGGGGAAGGGGGAGGAGAGGGGATAGGGGGAAGGGAGGGAGGGAAGGGAAGGAGGGAAAGGAAGAGGAAGAGGAGGTGGGAGAGATGAAGAGGAAGAGGACGAGGGAGGGATGGAAGACAGGGGGATCGGAATAAAGGTAGGGGGAAGGACATAAAGAGAAGATTTAAGAATAATAAAAAAGAAAAAAAAAATCCTACCTATCCACAAAGATAATTTTTTCCCCTCTTTACGTGTCTAAAATTAGCTTCGAAGTTTACGGACCATGGCACTTGTGAGGCTAAAAATAGAAGAATCCTCGCTATCTTCGGGGCAATCTGTTGGAAATTTTTATCATTATTATCTTCCTCTCTTTTCTCTCTCTTTCTCTCATATCATCATTCGGTCGTGGCCTATTAGTAATTTTATATGGATTAATGTCTCTTTTTTTCGTGGCTAAAGCTTCACCTTTTTACATCATTAGATTGCGCTGAAAAGAGGTTACAGTTATGGTTATGAAGTTAAGCGTGACATTTTATTTTATTTTTATTTATTATTATTTTTTTTTTTTTTTTTTTTTTTTTTTGGGGGGGTGGCAATGTTTATTTGCACGTTTTTATTTTCTTATCTATTTTCTTTTTCCTTGTCTACTTGTTCGTCTTCATTCATTCGTTTATTTATGTATTTAAGTTTTATGCACATTTCTGTTTTGTTTTGTTTTTTCCTTGCTGTATTCTCTTCTGTATTTGTAGTTTTTATGTATTTATCTGATTGATTTGGCTTCTTTATTCATGTAGGCCTAAATTTTACCTTTGTTTATCTGATATATTGAAATTAGAAATATTTAGATAAAAAAAAGGTCCCGTGCATCAAGATCGATAAGTTTGGATCAGAAAAATAAAGACAAAAGCCGTGTAATATAACCAGAGACAGGCCTTAGATTAAAAAAATGTATTAGAAATTAATATCAGCCAACTGTATAAACACTATCGCACGGGAGCCAACTCTCTCTCCCTCTACCTCGCATCGAGCAATTTTCCGCTACCTCTTCGCTCGATCCCCCGCTAGGTTACTTGGAACGAGCGCCTTTTGCTAATTCAGGAAGGGTTAATAGCGGGTGTAAATATTTGGATATGGTTTAAAGTACCGGGTTTGTCATCATCATTATTATCATCATTATCGTCATTATCCTTGTTATCGACGTTGTTTTTTTTTTTTGTTTTTTTTTACTATTATCGTTAAGACGCGGATCTTCGTCGTTATCGCCATCGCCTATGGATTAATTAGGTTGTTAATTAGGTTGTTATGGCTTGTTTGCAGGCGTGATTGTTGTCGGCGATGTTGTAGTTGCAATAAGCCTTGTTGGGTTGTTATTGATTCTTGGGGAGAAATGACTGTCATCGTCACTGTCATCGTCAGCATCCGTCACTCTCGGCGTAAGTATTGGTAAACGTTAAATGTTCGCGTATATCAGTGTAAGTGGTACTGAGAATGACAGACAAGCAGAGCGGATAATAACAGCGTTCCTTGTGTGTGTGTGTGTGGGCTGGGGCGGGGGGGGTGGGGGTTAGAATAGGGGAGGAAGGGAAGAAAGAGAAGAGGAGAGGAAGAAAGAGAAGAGAAGGAAGGAGGAAGGGGAGGAATAGATGAAGGCTTAAAAAGGGAGGGAAGGAGGGTATGGAAGGGGGGGGAGTAGAAGATGGGGGGGGGGAGGAAAGAGGGAAAAGAAAGGGTATGAAGGCTTTGGATAAACGAAGGAGGAAAGGGAGACACGAGAAGAGGAAAGGAGGAAGGATATGAGGGCACAGTGAGCAAAATAGGAAATAGAAGTGAGAAAATAATAACAAAAAAAAAAAAAAAAAAAAAAAAGGAAAGAAAAAGAGAGAGAAAAAAAAGGGAGAGAAGAGACAAAATAGAGTGAACCCCCACACCTGACACTGATGGGCGTGCATCTGCCCCCTCCATCCCTCCGTAAGGCGTAATGGGCGCTTGTGGTGATTGTAATTGGCAGCCCTCATTGGCCCGTGTCTGTTATGCCGGTGTGTACAAGTGCAGGCGCGGCGGAGGAGCGGAATGGCGGCCTCATTATCGGTAATGACATGGGAGAGGATAGGGGAAATTAGGAACAGGGGGGGGGAGGGGAGGAGAGGAAGAGGATGAAAGCGGAGTAGGCGAGGAGGGAGACGGAAGGGGGGGGGGTGGTGAGGAGGGAGGGGAAGAAGGGGTAAAGGATAAAGAAGGGAGGTGGGGCGAGGGGGGAGTGAGAGGGAAGAGGGTGAGGGAGGAGGGGAAGAAGGGGTAAAGGATAAAGAAGGGAGGTGGGGAGAGGGGGGAGTGAGAGGGAAGAGGATGAGGGGGTAGGAGGGGAAGAAGGGGGAAAGGATAAAGAAGGGAGGTGGGGAGAGGGGGGAGTGAGAGGAAAGGGGGTGAGGAGGGAAAAGAAGAAGGGTTAAAGGATAAAGAAGAGAGGTGGGGAGAGGAAGGGGCGCGGGGGGAGTGAGAGGGAAGGGGGTAAAGGATGAGAGAGAGGGATGAGGAGAGGAAGGGAATGTATGAGGGGAAGAGAGGGAGGGGGGGGGGAAGGAAGGATAAAGCAGAAGGGAAGGGAGAGGAGGAAGAGGGGTGGGCGAAGGGAGGGGGAGAAGGTGTAAGGTATGAAGGGAGGGAAGGTAGAGGATAGGGGGAAGGGGGGAAACAGGTGAAGGAGGGATGAGGGGAAAGGTATGAGGGGAAGGGAGGAGGTAGAGGATAAGAGGAGTCGTGAGGAGAGGGGAAGAGGTCGAAGGTGGTATGAATGGGGGGGGGGGGGGAGAAGGAAGGAAGGGGCGTTATTCAAGACACTGGTAACGTGGAAATGGCATCGACCTCCGAATGGGCGTGAGGACGAGGAGGGCGGCGTTGCGCTCGTGTGTGTGTGTATGTGTGTGTGTGTGTGTGTGTGTGTGTGTGTGTGTGTGTGTGTGTGTGTGTGTGTGTGTGTGTGTGTGTGTGTGTGTGTGCCTGTGCGTGTGCGTGTGCGTGTTCGTACGTACATGTTTGTGTGTGATCTTTAGTGTGCGTGTGAAGCGGCTATACCAATAGAAGCCCGAGATAGCATGATTTTTCAATTTATTTTATTTACATGTGACCGTCGTTGTCGTTATGGTTATTGCCGTTACAAATGCGTCCTCCATTTAAACTTTTGCTGTTTTTTTAATATTTATTTATTTTTGTTTCATATCGTTTGTTTTAGCGGACTCGCCTTGGCAATTTTATCTCCCTATCTGGCACTTGCAATCGATATTTTGTGACTGTCTTGATGACACGTGTGACCGGCGCCTGGGATGTTCTTGTGTCACGGCACAAGAGCGAAGGTGTCAGAGGTGGCGTGGCGTTGTTGTTGTTGCTCCTTGTTTTTTATATTGTTTGATTGGGATTCTTGATGTTGCTTACTTTAGGATTATTTTTGTTGTTGTTGTTTTTGTTTGTTGCTATTTCTTTATCTTTGTTTCTTCTTCCCTCTTCATCTCGGTGTCATTTTCTCGTCTGTCTATTTTTTTTTCCCCTTTCCCTCTCCTTCTTTCTTCTTTCTCCGTTCTTCCTGCTTCATTCTCTCCCCTTGTGCTCTCTTTCCTGAATTATTTCTTTCCCTCCTCTTCCTCTCCCTCTCCCTCTTGTTCTCTTCCTCTTGCCTCCTCACCTCTCTCCTGGTTGCGCTTTCATTATTTATTTTTCTCCTCTCTCTCTTTCTCTCCAATTCCATCCTCCTCCCTTGCGCCCTTCTCTCCTGTTCTCTCCCTTTCGCTCCCTTCCCTGCTTCCCTCTCCCATCTTTCTCCTTTCTCCCCTCTCCCTCTTTCCGTCCACCCCTACTCCCTTCTCCTCTCACCCTTTCTCTCCTCCTCTCCCTCTCCCTCTCACTCCTCCTCTTTCCTTCTCCTCTCACCCTTTCACTCCTCCTCTCCCTCTCACCCTTTCACTCCTCCTCTCCCTCTCACCCTTTCACTCCACCTCTCCCTCTCTCTCTCTCACCCTTTCACTCCTCCTCTCCCTCTCCCTCTCACCCTTTCACACCTCTCCCTTCTCACCCTTTCACTCCTCCTCTCCCTCTCACCCTTTCACTCCTCTCTCCCTCTCCCTCTCCATCTCCCTCTCCCTTTCCCTCTCCCTCCTGTCTCCCTAAATTATTTCTTCCTTGCCTCTTCCTGTCGCATCAGCTTTTGGTCGAATGTCATCTTTCGTTAAAAGGTGTTCGGTTAAGCGGTGTTCGGTTAAGCGGTGTTCGGTTAAGAGGATGGGGTTTTATGGGGATCTGTTGACCGGTTTAGAGAATTTGGCTCTTTTGTTTTTTTATTGATGTATTTGTTTGTTTGTGTAAATGGTTATGATGTTAGTATTTTTAGTGTTTTTTTTATTGATAGTGCTATTTTCATGTTTTTGTTTATTTATTTTGCTAACTGTTTCCTTTTTCTGGTTTGTTTGATTTTATTTGTTTTAATATTTAGTTGTTTTGGGATCGGTAATTTGTGCGAGATTTCGTTTATTTTCGTTTCGTTTGTTATTTTGATTTGCTTTTGTTTTCATTGTGGACTTGTTTTGTTTGTCATTTTTTGGGAGGGTTTTTTTGTCTTCTTTCTTCTTCCTCCTCCTCCTCCTCCTCCTCCTCCTCTCCTCCTCCTCCTCCTCCTCCTCCTCCTCCTCCTCTTCCTCCTCTACTCCTCTCTCCTCCTCCCTCCTCCTCCTCCCCCCAACCCCTCCTCCTCCTCTTCTTCTTCTTCTTCTTCTTCTTCTTCTATTCCCTTTTTCTTCTT
>NW_025917790.1:0-19492 GCF_019202785.1 Penaeus chinensis | reverse complement strand
TCTCTCTTTTTCTTTTATTCTTATGCTCTTTCTCTTTCTCCCTCTCTCATTTTCTCTTATATTCTCTGCCTCCCTTCTAGTCTCTGTGGGATGAAGTTGACATTCCACGATAAGGGTCCAAGGACACTTCCGTGAGGTCCGCTGCCTCTCGCCGGACGTTCCCTGGAGGACTGGCCTTCAAGGGCGACTTGGAGAGTCCTTCCGTGGAGGCAGCCCTCTATTCACCCTAATTACTGGCGGAAACACTTGCGAAATCTGCCTTTGATTCGGAAAGCGTTTAAAGAACAGACACGCAGCGTAAGGTGATAACACTGATAAGAATGAGCAGCCAACTACTTATCTTTCTAGTTACCTTACTATAAATGACAGGGACAAAGATTAATCAATAACGTGAGAGAGAGTAATTGAGTGAAAGAGAGAAAGTCATTGAGAAAGGGGAGAGTATTTGGGTAAGCGATAGAGAGTGAGTAATTGAGTGAGTGACGGAGACAAAATGAGTGATTGAGTAAATGCGTGAGTAAGAGAGGGACTAACTGGGCAAGTGAGAAAGAGAGGGAGAGAGTAAACGAGTGAGATACAGAGAGACTTATTGAGTGATAGAGAGAAATTGGATAAATGAGAGTTAGAGGGAATGAGAAATAGGAGATAAATGAAATAGGAAGAGAAAAAGTGGAGAGAAAATCATCATAATAATCAGATTAAAAATTTAATCAACAGTCATATATATTACTATCATCATAATAGTAATATATACTATTCTATCTTTTAGAAATGGGGTGTAAACGACAAAGTACTAAGAACCAATCAATTTACATTTCTTTTAGTAATGAGGAAAAAGTCTTCATCTTTTGGGAAAGTTATTACTGGAAATTATTTTTGAAAGAGCGATATGAGCGCTTAAGACTAAAGCTAAAAATATCAACAAGGAATACATTTAGGGGGAAGGAAGCAAAAATATGCGAATAATCTTTGCATGAAAAGACACTCTTTGTCGATTTCACTTCACAGACGTAGAGTTTGGCTCGTGTGCTTCATTTAACTTCTTTTCTGCGAATCACTGGCGACGAAATAATAGTGATAATAGGGATAGCGAGAGAGGGGGGAGCGGAATCTTTTTATCAGCCGCCCCGAGTTGCCAACTGGTACACTTTACACACACATAGACACTCGCATACAAATCATAAGATATGCACACATACATACGTATACAAACCTACCCATAAAAATAAAGACAAACACAGTCAGAGAAACACACAGATAAACACTTTCATATAGTGACAGGCACACACAAACGTATGTGTGATTTCTTTCTGAATGAGGTGTGAATTCCGTCTCTCTGAAGTGAATTCCCTATATGTGAAGTGAGGTGTGTATTCTGTCTAAACGAAGTGCATTCCGTCTCTGTGAAGTGAGATGTAAATTCCGTCTCTCTCAAGTGAATTCCGTCTCTTTGAAGTGAATTCCGTCTATGTGAAGTGAAGTGTGAATTCCGTCTCTCTGAAGTGAATTCCGTCTGTGTGAAGTGGGGTGTGAATTCCGTCTAAACGATGTGAATTCCATCTCTCTGAAGTGAATTTCGTCTATGTGAAGTGAATTCCGTCTGTGTGAAGTGAGGTGTGAATTCCGTTTAAACGAAGTAAATTCCGTCTCTCTGAAGTGAATTCCGTCTGTGTGAAGTGAAGTGTGAATTCCGTCTAAACGAAGTGAATTCCGTCTCTCTGAAGTGAATTTCGTCTATGTGAAGTGAATTCCGTCTGTCTGAAGTGAAGTGTGAATTCCGTCTTTCTGAGGAGAATTCCGTCTGTGCGAAGTGAGGTGTAAATTCCGTCTCTCTGAAGTGAATTCCTTCTGAATTGAGGTGTGAATTCCGTCTCTATGAAGTAAATTCCGTCTGTGAGACGCGAGGTGTGAATTCCGAATGGTGTCAAACTTACTCTCCTGGGCTTCTGAATGATGCGTTCGAAGGGCGAACACAACAGCACACGTAAGCAGGATGAGAAGGGGTAATAAGGGGTAATAGAGACTGAAGAACAAAAGAGAAAGAGAGAACGAGAGAGAGAGGGGAAGAGAGTTAATGGAAGAGGGGGGAAGAGAGAGAGAGAGACAGATAGATAATGTTGGACAAGAGGTAGAAGAAGAGAGAAAGAGATAGGCTTTATATTTTTATCAGCTGCCGCCCTGCTAAACAACAGGTACATCTTAATCACACTTACACATATATACCCATGGAAACAGACACTCATGGAAACGTATACATACATAGACAAGTACATTCAAACACACACAGACAAACGCAAACAGTCAGGCATATAAGCAGGATGAGACTTCTCCATAAGTATCTATAGAACTGTCTAATCTCGGCAGACCCCAAGGGAGGGCGTTCGGAGGGATCCAAAGACCGAGGGAGGGAGGGAGGGAAGGAGGAAGGGAAGTTTATTAAAACAAAAGTTTACATTATAAAGGATGAGGTAACTTAGGTTATCCCTAGGCTCATCTTAATATGTCTAATAATAATATGTCTAATACTAATATGTCTAATAATAATAATATGTCTAATTAATATCTCATCTTAATATGGCTCACATTTCACACTCAAACCTTAGGTATGTTAAAAGATAAGAATATGTATGGTACTTCAGATGCATAGAGTGGAATGCTTGGTCTCAGAAGAATGATGAAAATATCAACTTCGAGGAAAACTGCACAAGCAATTATAGTGTCAGCAGGAGTAACAGCCTAGTACCTGTGTATATTCATCAGGTACAATTAAACTAATGGTACCAACCCAAGATATCGCTGCTTATCTTCCGCATTGGTGTTGCCTTAAATAGTAGCGTTCTTTAGGCGGTCCTTCCCTCCGTTTGTTGTCTGTGCGTGAGCTTTGTCCTGAGCAACTCGACCGCACGTCCGACCCGCACGCCGCAGCTCCCCACACTGGCACGACTCCGTGTGCTAATGTAAACAAAGCCGCCACGTGGCTGCTGAAGGAAAGCCAGGCCAGTGACGGTCGGCGCTTGAGGCGAGACGCGCTCGGGGGGTCGGGGGTCGGGGGGAGGAGTGTGTTGGATGGTAGATCAAGGGAGGGAGAGAGAGGAGAGAATGACAGACTAAGAGAGAACCAGGGGAATGGATACATTTTCGGCGAATAGGAAAAGAAGTATTTAACGAGAGAGAGTCCGTGCAAGGGATAAAGATTAAGAGGAGGTTAGAGAGATGTGTCTTGAGAGAGAAAAAAGAGAAAGCAAGACAGGGAGGGAAATTGAGCGAGAGAAATAGAGAAAAATCTTAGCTCTGTCTGTACACTTAACACAAAACCAGGGAGCCTTTTCATCGTAAACATTTATTCTGTAGATGTACATCGATTGATGTCAAACATCAGCAAAGCGTTTCCGTTCCTGGGCTTGTGAATGATGCGTTCGAAGGGCGAACAGCAGCACGCGTAAGCAGGATGAGAAGACTTTTCAGAAGTATTTGTAGCGCTGCCTTATCTAGCCTGACCCCAAAGGAGGGGTTGCAGAGGGGTGCAAAGGCAGAGGGAGAGAGGGAGTGAAGGAGAGAGAGAGAGAAAAAAAAAAAATTAGCGGGAAAACCTCAGACAGAAAGAGAGAGGGAGAGAAAAAGTGAGAGAAGGGCACGGGAGGGGCGAGAGAAAAAAAAGAGGAAGGGGAAATGTGGATAGAGAGATGAGGGAGGGAGGAGAGAGATAAAAGACTTTATCTTCTTATCAGCCGCCGCTCCGACTTGACAATAGTACACCTTGCACCAGTGATTCCTTTGCACAATGGAGGACCCCCTTTAATATGTTTATCTATTCCAAGTAACCCTTGTTTTTAATATATACGTATCCCTTTTAAATAAAAGTGCGCAGAGAAGATGAGAGAATGGCTTGGCCGGGGCTCGTGACACGCATGCTCCTCGCACGAGGCTGCGTCCCTATATGTGAAGTGAGGTGTGTATTCTGTCTAAACGAAGTGCATTCCGTCTCTGTGAAGTGAGATGTAAATTCCGTCTCTCTCAAGTGAATTCCGTCTCTTTGAAGTGAATTCCGTCTATGTGAAGTGAAGTGTGAATTCCGTCTCTCTGAAGTGAATTCCGTCTGTGTGAAGTGGGGTGTGAATTCCGTCTAAACGATGTGAATTCCATCTCTCTGAAGTGAATTTCGTCTATGTGAAGTGAATTCCGTCTGTGTGAAGTGAGGTGTGAATTCCGTTTAAACGAAGTAAATTCCGTCTCTCTGAAGTGAATTCCGTCTGTGTGAAGTGAAGTGTGAATTCCGTCTAAACGAAGTGAATTCCGTCTCTCTGAAGTGAATTTCGTCTATGTGAAGTGAATTCCGTCTGTCTGAAGTGAAGTGTGAATTCCGTCTTTCTGAGGAGAATTCCGTCTGTGCGAAGTGAGGTGTAAATTCCGTCTCTCTGAAGTGAATTCCTTCTGAATTGAGGTGTGAATTCCGTCTCTATGAAGTAAATTCCGTCTGTGAGACGCGAGGTGTGAATTCCGAATGGTGTCAAACTTACTCTCCTGGGCTTCTGAATGATGCGTTCGAAGGGCGAACACAACAGCACACGTAAGCAGGATGAGAAGGGGTAATAAGGGGTAATAGAGACTGAAGAACAAAAGAGAAAGAGAGAACGAGAGAGAGAGGGGAAGAGAGTTAATGGAAGAGGGGGGAAGAGAGAGAGAGAGACAGATAGATAATGTTGGACAAGAGGTAGAAGAAGAGAGAAAGAGATAGGCTTTATATTTTTATCAGCTGCCGCCCTGCTAAACAACAGGTACATCTTAATCACACTTACACATATATACCCATGGAAACAGACACTCATGGAAACGTATACATACATAGACAAGTACATTCAAACACACACAGACAAACGCAAACAGTCAGGCATATAAGCAGGATGAGACTTCTCCATAAGTATCTATAGAACTGTCTAATCTCGGCAGACCCCAAGGGAGGGCGTTCGGAGGGATCCAAAGACCGAGGGAGGGAGGGAGGGAAGGAGGAAGGGAAGTTTATTAAAACAAAAGTTTACATTATAAAGGATGAGGTAACTTAGGTTATCCCTAGGCTCATCTTAATATGTCTAATAATAATATGTCTAATACTAATATGTCTAATAATAATAATATGTCTAATTAATATCTCATCTTAATATGGCTCACATTTCACACTCAAACCTTAGGTATGTTAAAAGATAAGAATATGTATGGTACTTCAGATGCATAGAGTGGAATGCTTGGTCTCAGAAGAATGATGAAAATATCAACTTCGAGGAAAACTGCACAAGCAATTATAGTGTCAGCAGGAGTAACAGCCTAGTACCTGTGTATATTCATCAGGTACAATTAAACTAATGGTACCAACCCAAGATATCGCTGCTTATCTTCCGCATTGGTGTTGCCTTAAATAGTAGCGTTCTTTAGGCGGTCCTTCCCTCCGTTTGTTGTCTGTGCGTGAGCTTTGTCCTGAGCAACTCGACCGCACGTCCGACCCGCACGCCGCAGCTCCCCACACTGGCACGACTCCGTGTGCTAATGTAAACAAAGCCGCCACGTGGCTGCTGAAGGAAAGCCAGGCCAGTGACGGTCGGCGCTTGAGGCGAGACGCGCTCGGGGGGTCGGGGGTCGGGGGGAGGAGTGTGTTGGATGGTAGATCAAGGGAGGGAGAGAGAGGAGAGAATGACAGACTAAGAGAGAACCAGGGGAATGGATACATTTTCGGCGAATAGGAAAAGAAGTATTTAACGAGAGAGAGTCCGTGCAAGGGATAAAGATTAAGAGGAGGTTAGAGAGATGTGTCTTGAGAGAGAAAAAAGAGAAAGCAAGACAGGGAGGGAAATTGAGCGAGAGAAATAGAGAAAAATCTTAGCTCTGTCTGTACACTTAACACAAAACCAGGGAGCCTTTTCATCGTAAACATTTATTCTGTAGATGTACATCGATTGATGTCAAACATCAGCAAAGCGTTTCCGTTCCTGGGCTTGTGAATGATGCGTTCGAAGGGCGAACAGCAGCACGCGTAAGCAGGATGAGAAGACTTTTCAGAAGTATTTGTAGCGCTGCCTTATCTAGCCTGACCCCAAAGGAGGGGTTGCAGAGGGGTGCAAAGGCAGAGGGAGAGAGGGAGTGAAGGAGAGAGAGAGAGAAAAAAAAAAAATTAGCGGGAAAACCTCAGACAGAAAGAGAGAGGGAGAGAAAAAGTGAGAGAAGGGCACGGGAGGGGCGAGAGAAAAAAAAGAGGAAGGGGAAATGTGGATAGAGAGATGAGGGAGGGAGGAGAGAGATAAAAGACTTTATCTTCTTATCAGCCGCCGCTCCGACTTGACAATAGTACACCTTGCACCAGTGATTCCTTTGCACAATGGAGGACCCCCTTTAATATGTTTATCTATTCCAAGTAACCCTTGTTTTTAATATATACGTATCCCTTTTAAATAAAAGTGCGCAGAGAAGATGAGAGAATGGCTTGGCCGGGGCTCGTGACACGCATGCTCCTCGCACGAGGCTGCGTCCCCTCCTCCCCAACCCCTGTGTCGCCGACTCGCGGAGTACGAATGAAAGCGTTTCCTGCCCCGGCAATAACACTAGTTATTTCTTATTTCTATGCATATTATCACAGTATTTTATTTTTTAATTCTGTCCACATTATCATCAAATCCAGCAAAGCTACGGCATCTATGGACACACACATACATGTATATGCACACATATGAGGACACGCACTCATATACATGCACGCATACACATACGCGCTCATATACACGTACAGGCACACATACATGCACACACGTACAAGTACACGCACATACAAGTACAATCACACATACATGTACACACACATACCCGCACATAAGCACCCATACCCGCATAAGCATACAAGCACACACACACGTACACGCACATATACATGCACACACACTCATGTGTGTATATATATATATATATATATATATATATATATATATATATATATTATAAATATGCACTTGCATACAATAATCACATGTACTCATAACACACATACACACACATGTGTACATAAATGCATCACACACATCTACGTGTAGACAGATACACCTATACATGTATGCAAATGATTTCATGTGTACACGGACGCATACCAGCAAACACACATGCACTCACAAGTACACACATAAAAGCACATGCACATGTACACTTACATATAAACGCACACTCATTCATAGACATAATGTACACGCATACATACTCTTGTGTACACAACAGTTAAACATACTCATAACACATACACACACATCTATGTGTATACAGTATATACACATACACGTACACATGCAGGCACATAAATCCTTGGCCATGGTTCGAAAACATAAACAGGACCTGGAAGTAAGAAAGAGTGTGCCAGAGAACTGGAAGAGGTCAAGATCTTTGCATAATTATACTGAGGGTATTGTACAGCAAAGAGCCAGTCGCCCGAAAGGAGTCGAATTTGTTGGTGTTCTATGACATCTTGACAAGTGTTTGGTTTCTTCCTCTTTATTGATCATCCCAATCATTAGAAGGGAAAGGTTTATTAAGGAGTTTTACTTTAGTCCTTTATTTACCACCCTGGCTAACTGCACAGGCGTGGGCAAGCTGTGGTACATTTAATGCATGGTCATAACATTACATAGTGTTACATTTGAATTTTAGCCTTTAACATTGCTATGAGTACTTTATCAGTTTAAGGAAAGGAACAATTGCACAGTCCTTTATCCACTCATCTGCCACGCCGGCATATAGCTTGGGCGTGGGAAAGTATCAATACATTTTATATTCGGTTATGTGATACTACATTCCAAATTTAGGATACAACATAAGTATATCTTCTAGGGCATCAGATGATATGAAGTAGTTACATAGTTCTCCGTACCTCATGCTAGGTGGCCTGAAAGGCTGTATCACATGGCACTCTGAGATATAATGTACAATTGTTCGCTTATATTCTTCATTACACAGTTTACACTTAGTTTCTTCGACATTACAAACTGTACTGACCTGCCAATACAATCTATACCCAAGCCTGATTCTTGCAGTCAAAACATCACACTGTCTGGTTCTTGTTTTATATAAACCATAGATAAAGTAATCTTGCCTAAACCGGTCATTGTGCTTTATGCTACAGCTTTCATGGCGCTGAGAATTAATCAACTCAGTCAAGTCCTCTCTGAAGGAGGCTTTAATGATGTAGAAAATCCTAGAAAGAGGTATCCCAAGATCTATGTCCACACTTTGTTTGTCACATGCTGACTTTGCTAGGCGATCAGCATGATCATGCCTAGGGATTCCAACATGCGATGGAATCCACACAAAACGTATATTATGGCCTCGTTCTTTTGCACGATACACGTGTATCCTGATGTCATTTGCAATATTTCCCGCATCTTTGTCTAGAGTGTTCAGAGCCTGGAGAGCACTCTGTGAATCGCAGAAAATGACCACTGAGCCTTGATTCAATAGAAATTCGGTGGCCATGAGTATTCCTGCCAACTCGGTTTGCATAGTGCTAGCCCAGTCATGAACCCTCCTACAATCCTGGTGCTGCAAAATATTGTTTTTATATACAACAAAAGCGCATCCTGCTCTGCTCCCAGACTGCAAGGATCCGTCAGTGTAGCATTCATATACATTGGAAAGAGTGTCTAGATCAGGGCTACTCAACTATTATAAGCAAAGGTCCAGTTAGACAAGCTCCAATGTACGCACAGGTCCGGAAATTTTTATTACATGAAATATAAAATAAAAAACAATCTCATAATTTTCCCTGAAAAAAAGACCCTGGCTGTTGTGGCGCCTTCCTTCAAATCACTCACTCACTCATTCATAACTTTCCTTGAAAAAAAGACATTGGCTGTTGCGGCGCCTTCCTTCAAATCACTCACTCACTCACTCATTCATAATTTTCCTCGAACAAAAAGACATTGGCTGTTGTGGCGCCTTCCTTCAAATCACTCACTCACTCACTCACTCATTCATAACTTCCAGGACCTTCATGCTATTTAACTAGAATTTTCTCTTCCTGGGGTCTGAGGTCCAACTGCAACACTTAGAAGGTCCGGATCCGGACCGCGGTCCGCCAGTTGAGTACCCCTGGTCTAGATGCTCATTTATACTTGCAAGTGTATACTGTTTAAGTATAGCAGGGGGGGGGGGGCACTGTCTTTTTGGGGGGCAGTCGTATAATATACACTTAGGTCCGACATTTTCCACGGTGGTACAGAACGTCCATGTAGGGTCTTAGTTATGGGAATGTTCAGCTGAGCTTAGTGTTTACACGTCGCTTGTAACCATGGATTCGAGTATGAATCGGTGTTGTTATTCAAAGTTAGCTCTTCTATTCTGTGTTTTAGTTGTCTTTGGAACACTGTACAATGGAGGGGTTCTCTAATTGATTTGACACTAAATGTGGTATTTATGTATAATATTCTTTCATAAACAGAAGGCAAATTAAGTTCTGTTCTCATATTCACAATCCTTGTTGTTCTAGGGGCACCAAGAATGATCCTCATAGCTTCATTTTGTACACTTTCTAGACTAGTCAACTCTGATTCCTTGAACAATACCAGGTACAACGCATGGTAATCTATGACCGACCTTATGTATGACAAGTAAAAGATTCTCGCAATATTGACATTAATACCATGGTCTTTGCCGACAAGTGTCTTAAGTGGCTTCAGCCGTTCCCACAGACTTTTCTTCAGGTTTCTAATGAACTCTGAATCATTAACAATCACCCCAAGGTATTTGTATTGATGGCAGAGATCTAGCTCAACGTCATCTATATGAAACCTTGGCAGAGGGATTGTCTGTGGGTTAAGTGCCTTTGTTTTTTCAGATGAAATTATCAAGCCACACTCAGTAGCCCTTGCAGAAAGTATATCTAGAATCTCTTGCATTCTCTCCTCGGATGAAGATTTAATACAAATGTCATCGGCATAGCAAATAATGGAGTCATTGCCTGCAAGTGGTATATCGCCCAGTAATCTATGCATTAGGATATTAAATAGCATGGGACTAAGTACGCCTCCTTGAGGTGTGCCGAGTTTAAATACTTGTGTATGAGTACTTTTAATGCCCCTGAAGAGAACCTGAGCCGATCGATTCGACAGATACATTTGAATCCATGTTAACAGTTTTCCCTGAACACCAAAGCTAGCTAGTTGCTCAAGGATAATTTCCCTGTTTGCAATATCAAAAGCAGATTTAAGATCAAGAAATACGGCTTGCACACACATATCCGTACACAAGCATAAACACAAGCACACAATAAATACATATACTCATAACACACATACACACACTCATGTATACATACATGCATCATATACATACACGCACATCTATGTGAATACACATACACGTATACATAAACGCACATGATTTCATGTGTACACAGACGTATACCAGTATACACACATGCACTCACATGTGCACACATTAAAGCACACGCACATGTACACGTACAAATACACTCACTTATGCACATATATTGTATACACATACGTACTCTTCCGCATACAACACTTACACATATTAATAACACATACACGCATGCACGCACATACACGAATCAGACATAAACACATATCTACTTGTATGCAATGTATACACATACACATATACGAGCACGCACATGAATTCCTGGTCATAGTTCGAAGACATAAACAGGACCTTGAAGTAGTTCAAGCGTTTGCATATTTATACTGAGGGGATTGTGCAAGTGCATCTATAAAACACAAACACAAATAAAACAAACGATAAAACAAACTGGAATACAAACACGAATAAGAGGCGGTAAAATGAATAGTACAAAAAGGAATTTGAAGAATTAAAATACGAACTATGAAAAAATGCACTTAATAAAACAAACGATGCAATGAAAATAAAACGAATGATAAAAGTAAAATAGAAAGCTAGATAAAAGGAATATGAATTGAAACATTACAAGCAAGATAAACGAAAGATAAAACAGTACAAATGGAACTTGGGTAAAACAAATAAAATTATACCCGAAGATAAGAAAGCACCGATCACTAAGTCACTTTTAGCCGAACAAATATCCCACAAATTGTGTCTTACCTCTTAAATGAAAATAATCACCCCCAGGACCGCTTAACTGGACAGGGGAAGCCCGTTCCGGGGTTCCTCAGACTGTCGGCTTAGCAGGCCAGTAGCAAAATCCCCCCCTTTGTTGTTCCTTGCTCCCCGCGTCACCTTGTGGGCGGGAAAAGGAGCTAATTATGAGTTTAAAATCAATAATGAAAATCTTAATACTGAACATGGTCAAAATCCGAGTTTATGCAATAAAATCATTAATAAAAGGACATAGGATTAAGATAACTATTTTACATATTATTTTACTTGGTAACGAACCATAAAATACTTAAATATATAGAGAACATTAAAAGTTTGATATGGAATTTAAAATAGATAAATAAATAAATAGATAAAACTTAAAATTAATACTACCGAGTTTTGTAAGTATTTAAAATGGACCACCGTGATCTTTATGGATATATATATATATATATATATATATATATATATATATATATATATATATATATATATGTATATATATATATATATATATATATATATATATATATATAACATATATATATATATATATATATATATATATATATATATATATATATATAAATCTTAAAATGTAAAATAAATGGGCTCTGCGGACAGGAAAGTCAGATAAACAATAAAAATATAATTTATTTGGTAAAATAAAAATTGGTAGTGGTAATCGTGTGGGTGTGGTGTGCGCGGGCATCCTTCTCACTCGCGAGATAAAGGTGGTTTTGTTGGGGCCTGGAGGTGATGTTGCCGGCCGGAGGACGTGTTATACTATAGCTGATGATGCATGGGGAAGGCTTCGATGCTGCAAAGCCGCCTCCGCAACCCCTATTGAAAATTTATAGCGAAACTGACGCCTGTGGGAGAGTTGGAGGTGAGAGCAGATTTTCTTATACCGTATTACCTCCTGCAGTGATGACTAAAGATCGACGAGGTCAATCACTACAAGAGGGGCTCGGAAAGGGGAAATAAGCGAACATACCGAATGGAAAAGACACAGAATAATCACACATCGTGACAATAATCAGGATCATAACGATAGTTCAGGATTCCATCTCTCCGTCGCGGTTGAATAGCGACCTGCGACAGGATTTTTTTTTGCGAAGTCATCTTGCCCAGCAGAGCTACGGTATCTGTGGATTCTGCCAACGTATTTCTGTGACGAGCCTGGGATAGAATTCCACTTACAAGGAGTTTCCTGTCTATTTAAGGTGGCCGGGCTCTTTTCCTCTCTCTCTTCTATTGTCTCTCTCTCATTCTCTCTTCTATTCTCTCCCATGCACACAATTTCCCTTGTATTCTCTCTCTTTTTTTTTATTCTTATGCTCTCTCTCTTTCTCCCTCTCTCATTTTCTCCTATATTCTCTGCCTCCCTTCTAGTCTCTGTGGGATGAAGTTGACATTCCACGATAAGGGTCCAAGGACACTTCCGTGAGGTCCGCTGCCTCTCGCCGGACATTCCCTGGAGGACTGGCCTTCAAGGGCGACTTGGAGAGTCCTTCCGTGGAGGCAGCCCTCTATTCGTCCTAATTACTGGCAGAAACACTGGCGAAATCTGCCTTTGATTCGGAAAGCGTTTAAAGAACATACACGCAGCGTAAGGTGATAACACTGATAAGAATGAGCAGCCAACTACTTATCTTTCTAGTTACGTCACTATAAATGAGAGAGACAAAGATTAATCAATAACGTGAGAGAGTAATTGAGTGAAAGAGAGAAAGTCATTGAGAAAGGGGAGAGTATTTGGGTAAGCGATAGAGAGTGAGTAGTTGAGTGAGTGACGGAGACAAAATGAGTGATTGAGTAAATGCGTGAGTAAGAGAGGGACTAACTGGGCAAGTGAGAAAGAGAGGGAGAGAGTAAACGAGTGAGATAAAGAGAGAGTAATTGAGTGATAGAGAGAAATTGGATAAATGAGAGTGAGAGGGCATGAGCAAGAGAGGGAGAGAAATGAAAGATGAAGAGAAAAAGTGGAGAGAAAATCATCATAATAATCATTAGAAATTAAATCAACAGTCATATATATTACTATCATCATAATACATATAGACTAAAGGTGTAAACGACAAAGTACTAAGAATCAATAAATTTACATTTCTTTTGTGTGTAAGGAAAAAGTCTTCATCTTTTGGGAAATTTATTACTGGAAATTATTTTTTGTGAGATTGATATGAGCGCTTAAGACTAAAGCTAAAAATATCAACAAGGAATGCATTTAGGGGGAAGGCAGCAAAAATATGCGAATATTCTTTGCAGGAAAAGACACCCTTTGGACGTAGAGTTGGATCATGTGCTTATTTAACTTCTTTCTCTGCGAATCACTGGCGACGAAATAATAGTGATAATAGGGAAAGCGAGAGAGGGGGGGAGCAGAATCTTTTTATCAGCAGCCCCGAGTTGCCAACAGGTACACTTTACACACATACACAGACATACGCATACAAATGATAAGATATGCACACATACATACGTATACAAACCTACCCATAAAAATAAGACAAACACAGTCAGAGAAACACACAGATAAACACTTACACATAGTGACAGGCACACACAAACGTATGTGTGATTTCTTTCTGAATGAGGTGTGAATTCCGTCTCTCTGAAGTGAATTCCCTATATGTGAAGTGAGGTGTGTATTCTGTCTAAACGAAATTAATTCCGTCTATATGAAGGGAAGTGTAAATTTCTTCTCTCTGAAGTGAATTCCGACTATGTGAAGTGAAGTGTGAATTCCGTCTCTCTGAAGTGAATTCCTTCTGTGTGAAGTAGGGTGTGAATTTTGTCTAAACGAAGTGACTTCCGTCTGTGTGAAGTGAGGTGTGAATTCCGTCTAAACGAAGTAAATTCCGGCTCTCTGAAGTGAATTCCGTCTATGTGAAGTGAATTCCGTCTGTGTGAAGTGAAGTGTGAATTCCGTCTTTTTGAGAAGAATTCCGTCTCTGCGAAGTGAGGTGTAAATTCCGTCTCTCTGAAGTGAATTCCTTCTGAAGTGAGGTGTGAATTCCGTCTGTATTGAGTAAATTCCGTCTGTCAGAAGTGAGGTGTGAATTCCGAATGGTGTCAAACTTCCTCTCCTGGGCTTCTGAATGATGCGTTCGAAGGGCGAACACAACAGCACACGTAAGCAGGATGAGAAGGGGTAATAAGGGGTAATAGAGACTGAAGAACAAAAGAAGAAAGAGAGAACGAGAGAGAGAGGGGAAGAGAGTTAATGAAAGAGGGGGAGGAAGAGAGAGAGAGAGACAGATAGATAATGTTGGACAAGAGGTAGAAGAAGAAAGAGAAAGAGATAGGCTTCATCTTTTTTATCAGCTGCCGCCCTGCTAAACAACAGGTACATCTTAATCACACTCACATATATATACCCATGGAAACACACACTCATGGAAACGTCTACATACATAGACAAGTACATTCAAACACACACACACAAACGCAAACAGTCAGGCATATAAGCAGGATGTGGCTTCTCCATAAGTTTCTATAGCACTGTCTAATCTCGGCTGACCCCAAGGGAGGGCGTTCGGAGGTATACAAACGGAGGGAGGGAAAGAAGAGGGGAAGTTTATTGAAACAAAAGTTTACATTAAAAACGATGAGGTAACTTAGGTTATCCTTATGCTCATCTTAATATGTCTGGGTGTGGGCTCACATTTCACACACAAACCTTAGGTATTTTAAAAGATAAGAATATGTACAGTACTTGAAATACATAGAGTGAAATTCTTGGTCTCAGAAGAATGATTAAAATATCAACTTCGAGGAAAACTGCACAAGCCATTATAGTGTCAGCAGGAGTAACAGATTAGTACCTGTGTATATTCATCAGGTACAATTAAACTAATGGTATCAACCCAAGATATCGCCGCTTATGTATCGTATCGGTGTTGCCGTAAATAGTAGCGTCCATTAGGCGGTCCTTCCCTCCGTTTGTTGTCTGTGCGTGAGCGTTGTCCTGAGCAACTCGTCCGCACGTCCGACCCGCACGCCGCAGCTCCCCACACTGGCACGACTCCGTGTGCTAATGTAAACAAAGCCGCCACGTGGCTGCTGAAGGAGAGCCAGGCCAGTGACGGTCGATGCTTGAGGCGAGACGCGCTCGGGGGGTCGGGGAGTCTGGAGGAGGAGAGTGATGGATGGTAGAGGGAGGGAGGGAGAGAGGGAAAGATATGAGTGAGCGAGAGACGAAGAGAGAACCAGGGAAATGGAAAGTGGAGGGAGAGAAAGATGGAGGGAAGGGAGGGCGAAAGACGATGAGAGAATCATGGAGATAGTGAGTGGGAGAGTTTCGGCGAGAAGGAAAAAAAAAAAAAATAACGAGAGAGAGTCGGTGCAAAGGATAAATATTAAGGGGAGGTTAGAGAGATAGGTGGACAGAATGATACTGTGAGAGGGAGAGGGAGCAAAAAAAAAAGGAAAAACTAGAGAGGGGGTTAGTGAAAAACGAAAGAGAAAGAGAGAAAAAGAGAACGGGAGAGAGACAAAATGAGGAGAGAGGAGAGAGATACAAGAGAGGGAAAGAGGGGAGACATAGATAGAGAAAGAGAGAGAGATGGGAAGGGGAAGAAGAGAGAGTTTAAGAAAGGGAGGGTGGTGGTGGGGGGGACCCGTCAAGCAAAATGCAAAATCAAAGAGTGAGAAGGGAAGGGGAAGTGTGAAAGAGAGAGAGAAAAAAAAAGTGGAAAAAGAGAGATATGGAAGAAAAAATGAGGGAAAGAGGTAGAGGGAGAAGAAGAAAGAGAGAGTAGATGGTCTTTATCTTTTTATCAGCTGTCGCTCCGGCAGACAACAGGTACATCTCACAGACATACACACAAGGGGATATCCATGCAGGCACACATACAGATAAAGAAACAGACAAGCACATTCAAGCCCACTGACAAACGCATACAAACACAGGCATATAAGTAGGATGAGAAGACATCTCCATAGGTATCTATATCACTGTCTTATCTTGGCTGACCCCAAGGGAGGGCGTGCGGAGAGATGCAAAGGCAGAGGGAGGGACGGGGAGTGGGAAGAAGGGAAGGAGAGAGAGAGGGGAGGGATGGGGAAGGAGAGACTTTTGACTGACAAGTTTATTGAAACGAAAGCTTATATCATAAAGGATGTGGTAACATAAGGTTATCCTTATGCTCATCTTAATATGTCCCGGTATGGGTAAGTTAACAAGGAAGAAAAATCTAAGCATTCAGTGTCAATTGTTTACATGGACTCATATGATTATATACAACACACAATATAAAATATATAACAGTCTACTTACCTAGGTAAACACATTAAAAAACACAGCCAAACGCATACAAACAGGTATCTAAACACCACGCACGGACAAAAAGAAACAGGCAAAAACCCATGCACACAAACACATTCTAATACGCACATCTACGAACGCATACAAACACTTTCTTGTAGATACATATACTCACGCAAACACCAACAAAGACACACCCACACACAAGGAGACAAATACAGGCACGCACACATACTGACAAGCACGCGCAAAGGCAGGTGTGAATTCTGTCTCGTGTGTCTCACTTTGGCTAGACAAATCTAGCCTAAGGGAGGAAGGTCTAAGAAAACATGTTAACGAAGACATAAAGTGTGTTTGTACGTATGCAGGTGCGTATTTATGGACATTAACACAATTTTTAGATGAACGTCAGCCAGTTGCCACGGCAATAAATTCGTCTCGCGAGCTAAGCCAAGCCATTGCCGCTTATCTGACGCTTATTTTTCGACGCCTGAGGTGTGACGCATTGGTTTTGTTGCCGTAAACAGAAGCGTCCTTTAGGCGAGCGAGGGAGAGAGGGGAGAGAGCGAGAGAAGAGAGAACTAGGGAAATGGAGGGACGGAGAGGGAGGGAAAGAGGGAGGGAGGGGAGAGCGAGAGACGAAGAGAGAATCATGGATAGAGAGAGTGAGGGAGAGTCTCGGTGCGAGGGAAGGAAAAATAGTCAAGGAGAGAGTCGGTGCGAGCGATAAACATTCAAGGGGAGGGATAGAGAGATAAGTGGAAAGCACGATATTGTGATCGGGAGAGGGAGCAATGAAAATATGTATAGAAAGATTAGTGTATCAGGGAGAGGGAAAGAAAGAAAGAAAAAAGAAAGGGGGATTGAAACAAAGATATAGAGAAAGAGTCAGAGAGTTAATGGAAAGGAAGAAAGAGAAAATGAGTGATTCAGGGAGAGAGCATGTCTGGTGTGTGTGGGGGGGGGGGGGCGAATCAGAAAGAGAAAGATAGAGCCTTGCAAGGAAAAAGAGGGAGACAGGGAGAAAAAGTGAGCAAGAGAAATAGAGAAAAAAAAAATAGCTCTCTCAGTACATAACACATAGCCAGGGAGCTTTTTCAACGCATGCATTTTATCTGCAGATTTGCATCGATTGATGTCAAACATCACCAACGCGTTTCCGTTCCTGGGCTTATGAATGATGCGTTCGAAGGGCGGACAACAGCACACGTAAGCGGGAGAAGACTTTTCGTAAGTACTTGAAGCGCAGCCGTATCTCAGCTTAACCCAAGGGAGGGGGTGTGGAGGGATGCAATGGCAGAGGGAGGGAGGATTAGAAGGATTAGAGGGAAAGCGAAAGAGAGAAGGGGGGGGGGGGGTGAAAGAGAAGACAGAGGAAGGGGAAATGGGGAGAGACACGGGGGGGGGGGGGGGCAGAAAGGAACGAGAGGTGAAAGGAGGATAAAAGTGAGAGTGGCAGAGGGAGAGGAGAGAGATAAGAGATTTTATTTTTTTATCAGCTGCCGCGCTGACTAGACAAAGGAATGCACCAGGGATTCCTTTGCACCTTTGAGGACCCCCAACCCCCTTTATTTAATTTTTTTCTCAAAGGAACCCCTATTTTTAGGATCTATGAGTCATTTTTAACGAAAATTGTGCATAGAAAATGAGAGAACGGCTGGGCCGGGGCTCGTGACACGCATGCTCCTCACACGTGGCTGCGTCCCCTCCTCCCCAACCCCTGTGTCGCCGACTCGCGGAGTACGAATGAAAGCGTATCCTGCCCCGGCAATAACACTAGTTATTATTTTTTTTAATTCTATGCATAGTATTATTTTTTTCATATTTTTTTCCATATTATCATCTAGTCCAGGAAAGCTACATCATCTGTGGAGACACACATACATGTGCATGCACACATATACGTAAACGCACACATATACATACATGCATACTTACACATACGCGCTCATATACACGTACAGGCATACATGCACGCACACACGTACACGTACACGCACATACAAGCACACTCACACATACATGTACATGGAGATATACTCGTACATAAAATATGTAATTACACATATCCGTACAAAAGCATAAAAAGAAGCACACACATACAAGCACACAATAGATACATATACTCATAACACACATACACACACTCATGTATACATACATGCATCATATACATACACGCACATCTACGTGCATACACATACACGTATACATGAACGCACATGATTTCATGTGTACACAGACATATACCAGCATACACACATGCACTCACATGTGCACACATAAAAGCACACGCACATGTACACGTACAAATACACTCACTTATGCACATATATTGTATACACATACGTACTCTTCCGCACACAACACTTACACATACTCATAACACATATACACGCATGCACGCACATACACGAATCAGACACACACATATATCTACTTGTATGCAGTGTATACTCATACACATACACGAGCACGCACATGAATTCCTGGTCATGGTTCGAAGACATAAATAGGACCTTGAAGTAGGAAAGAGTGAGCCAGAGAACTGGAAGAGTTCAAGAGCTTTGCATATTTATACTGAGGGGATTGTGCAGCAAAGAGCCAGTCGCCCGAAAGGAGTCGAATTTGTTCGTGTTCTATGACATCTTGATAAGTGTTTGGTTTCTTCCTCTTTATTGATCATCCCAATCGTTAGATTCTTTTCTCGGCCGATTGCCTTGACCTAAATCGGACCACAAGTGAAGGAAAAGGTTGAGTTCAGGAGACACGTGGAACGTGGTGGAGGGGCCTGTAGAGTTCGAGTGGCTTAATGCTACTAGAGGCTGGCATCCACAACTGAGCTTACCGCGACCAATGTACTAGAGTTGCGAAGGGTTGGCACAGTGTCAGTGGCACCTGCCCACGAGCTTGGCCCCGGGAAAGGCCCCGTAAAGCAGCGAGCTTGCAGCTCCTGGTGGCAGCGCTGGCAGGTTGCGAGGCAGCCTTGCGCTCTGCCCAGACGAACTAAAAGCCTGGCCACTAAGCAGGAGGCGAATGAAAGCGAAAGCAACGTTGAATCAAGAGGAAATAGAATGAACAGTTTTAGAAAGATAAAAATAAATGAAAAGATAAAAATAATAA
>NW_025917789.1:12500-15000 GCF_019202785.1 Penaeus chinensis | reverse complement strand
CGAGAAAGAAGAAGTAAAGAAAGAGAAGCCGATAACGACGAGTAAGTAGAAGAAAAAGAGGAAGAGAAGCCGATAACGACGAGAAAGAAGGAAAAGAAAAAGAAGCCGATATCGACGAGAAGGAAAAAGTAAAAGAAAAGAAGCCGATATCGACGAGAAAGAAGAAGTAAAAGAAAGAGAAGCCGATAACGACGAGAAAGAAGAAGTAAAAGAAAGAGAAGCCGATAACGACGAGTAAGTAGAAGAAAAAGAGGAAGAGAAGCCGATAGCGACGAGAAAGAAGGAAAAGAAAAAGAAGCCGATATCGACGAGAAGGAAACAGTAAAAGAAAAGAAGCCGATATCGACGAGAAAGAAGAAGGAAAAGAAAGAGAAGCCGATAACGACGAGAAAGAAGAAGAAAAAGAGAAGCCGATAACGACAAGAAAGAAGAATAAAAAAAAAAAAAGGAAGAGAAGCCGATAACGACGAGAAGGAAGAAAAGAAAAGCCGATAACGAAGAGAAAGAAGAAAAGAAAAGCCGGTAACGACGAGAAAGAAGAGAAAAAAAGGAAGAAACGCCGATAACGACGAGAAAGAAGAATGAAAAAAAAAGCCGGTAACGACGAGACAGAAGAAAAGAAAGAAACGACGAGAAAGAATAAAAAAAAAGGAAGAAAAACCGATAATGACGAGAAAGAAGAAAATGAAAGAAAATCCGATAACAAGAAAGAAGAAAGAGAGAGAGAGAGAGGAAAAATAACATGACGAATCGAAAGAAACAAACAAAAGACCCACAAAATCCCCCCCCCCCCCCGCCCCCAAAGAGCGTAGAAAACGGGACAAAGAAAACGGGAAGATCCGTGTCTGCGTTTTGGCGGCGTCCATACCTTGCCTCCTTTTATGTCCTTTAACGGCTCGCTCCCTTCTTTGTCCTCAAAGATAATATACACGGCGTCCCCTCTTGCAACGTTGCACGACTTACAACGCGCCAGTCTCGCGGGGGAGTTGGTGTTTGTTTGCGGAAGAGGAATCTGCAACGGTCTCTGAGTCTTGGCTTGACTTGACTTGCAGCGGCTTGAGTTGGATTATTTTGGATTGACGTTGGGTTGCGTGGCTTAGGATATTTTTTTTTTTTTTTTTTTTTTTTTTTTAGGTTCGTGTCTTGTTTTGTGGGTTTGTTTGTTTGGGTTATTTTGTGGATAATGTTTCTGTAGTGTGAATAACTCCACTTAATATGTAATGCAGACATTACACTCTCTCTCTCTCTCTCTATCTATCTCTCCCTACCTCTCTCTCTCTCTTTCTCTCGCTTACTCTCTCTCTCTCTCTCCCCCTTATTCATCTCTTACGCCAAAGATTCCCCTTTCCTTTGCTACCATATTCTTCCTACTTTACCCCCCCCCCCCCACCTCCTTCTTCTCTCCATCCTCCCTCATATACTCATTCTTTACCTTCTTTTCCCCTCTCTCTTTCTCTTTTCACTTCCCTGCCCTCACCTACTCTCACCTCCACCCCCCCCCCCCCGTTCTCACCTGGCAGACGAAAGCTAATCGTCTGTACGTAACCTTAGCCCTTCTGACAGCTGTGTACGTACTCCTTTGTACGTCTTTGTACAGTGTAGGGTGTATTCGGGGCGTAAGTGTATTTGTTATTCATTGCTCAGTGTCTTTTGTACCAGGCGGATGGTGAGCTTATTGTGTGTTACATTTGTTAGGTGTGATAGGTGTTGTATATTTGTGTATTCGATTTTTGTTTCTCTGGGGGGGGAGGGAGATGGAGGGAATAGAGAGAGAGTGAATGAGAAGGAGAGAGAGAGAGAGAGGGAGAGAGAGAGAGAGAGAGAGAGAGAGAGAGAGAGAGAGAGAGAGAGAGAGAGAGAGGGAGAGAGGGGGAGAGAGAGAGAGAGAGAGAGAGAGAGAGAGAGAGAGAGAGAGAGAGAGAGAGAGATAAATTAATTTAGGTAGATAGATACAGAAATAGATATAGAGAAAGAGACAGACAGACAAAAGACATACAGACAAGAGACAGACAAACAGATACAAAGAAAGAAAAAAAAAGGAAGAAAGAGAAATAAAAAAAAAATAGTAGACAGACAGACAAGAGACAGACAAACAGATAGACAGAAAGAAAGATAAAGAAAGAAAAAAGTAGACAGACTGACAAACAGCAAAATAAGATTTCGTAACATGCACTCTTACCATCTGGACCCGAGATTTCATTTGCAAAGAAGAAACAGAAAAAAATAGACAAAAAGATTTCTTCTGCAATCTCAATTTTGCAAAGCCTTTGAGAATACTTTCATGTGCCCATCATCACCTTTCTCTGTGTCCCTTTTGCAACAGCATTCGTTTATTTAATCCTGTTGCAAGAAGAAGAAAAACAGTAGTAAGAGTAATAGTAGTAATAATAATAGTAGTAGTAGCAGAAAAATAGAAAATTGTGCTTTGCCTTGCTGCATTCTCCTATTCTCCTTTTCTCTCATGTCTGTCTCGCTACCATCGTTTTCTGTTTCTATTTTC
>NW_025917789.1:0-2500 GCF_019202785.1 Penaeus chinensis | reverse complement strand
CACAAACCCTCCCCCCCCCCAAGTACATAAATATGTGTGAGTGTGTATATATATATACATACATATATATATGTATATATATACATATATATATACATATGTGTATATATATGTATATATATATATATATAGAGAGAGAGAGAGAAAGCGAGATAGAGAGAGAGAGAGAGAGAGAGAGAGAGAGAGAGAGAGAGAGAGAGAGAGAGAGAGAGAGAGAGAGAGAAAGAGAGAGAGAAAGAGAAGGAGAAAAGGAGAGAGTGAAAACGACACACACACACACACATACACACACACACACACACACACACACACACACACACACACACACACACACACACACACACACGAGAGAGAGAGAGAGAGAAGAAAGAGAGGGAGAGAGAGAGAGAGAGAGAGAGAGAGAGAGAGAGAGGAGAGAAAAGACAGAAGAGAAAAGAGAGAAAGAAAAGAGAGAAGAGAGAAAAGACACAGAGAGACACAAAGTCAGAGACAAAAACAGACACGAATACAGAGAAAAACGACAAAAAAACAAAAACAAAAAAAAACAGACAAACACAGAGAGAATGATAGAATGAGTAAGAGGTAACCATCATTCACAGTATAATAGCCGTTTAGACGTGTTATTTACCTCGAACCTCTTTTCACAAACTCACACGCCCGAGAATTTTCACTCTTAACAACACTCAGGCACGTCACATAGCTTTCAATGCTCGATTTTAGTTTTTTTTTGCTTTTTTTTTTTTTTTTTTTTTTTTTTGCTTTTTTTTTTTTTGCTTTTTTTTTTGCTTTTTTTTTTTTTTTTTTTTTTTTAATAAATATTCTGATTGGTGTGTTATGTATTTTGAGTTGCATATAGGGAGAAGGAGACGGAAGGAAGGAGGGAGGGAAAGAGAGAGAGAGGGAGAAAAGGAGAAAGAGGGAGGGAGGGAAGGAGAGGGAGGGAGGGAAGGAGAGAGAGGGAGGGAGGGAAGGAGAGAGAGGGAGGAAGGGAAGGAGGGAGAGGGAGGGAGGGGAGGAGAGAAAGGGAGGGAAGAAAGGAGAGGTAGGGAGGGAGGAAAGGAGTGAGAGGGAGGGAGGGAAGGAGAGAGAGGGAGGCAGGGAAGGAGAGAGAGGGAGGGAGGGAAGGAGAGAGAGGGAGGGAGGGGAAGAGAGAGAGGGAGGAAGGGAAGGAGAGAGATGGAGGGAGGGGAGGAGAGAAAGGGATGGAGGAAAGGAGAGGGAGGAAGGGAGGAAAGGAGAGAGAGGGAGGGAGGGAAGGAGAGGGAGGGAGGGAGGAAAGGAGAGAGAGGTAGGGAGGGAAGGAGGGAAGGAGAGAGAGGGAGGGAAAGAGAGAGAGGGAGGGAAGGAGAGAGAGGGAAGGAGGGAAGGAGAGAGAGGGAAGGAGGGAAGGAGAGTGAGGGAGGGAGGGAAGGAGAGGGAGGGAGGGAGGAAAGGAGAGGGAGGGAGGGAGGGAAGGAGAGAGAGGGAGGGAAGGAAGGAGAGAGAGGGAGGGAGGGAAGGAGAGAGAGGGAGTGAGGGAAGGAGAGAGAGGGAGGAAGGGAAGGAGAGAGAGGGATGGAGGGAAGGAGAGAGAGGGAGGGAGGAAAGCAGAGGGAGGGAGGGAGGAAACGAGAGAGAGAGAGGGAGGGAGGGAGGGAGGGAGAGAGAGAGAGGGAGTGAGGGAAGGAGAGAGAGGGAGGGAGGGAAGGAGAGATAGGGAGGGAGGGAAGGAGAGAGAGGTAGGGAGGGAGGGAGAGAGAGGGAGGGAGGGTGGGAAGGAGAGAGAGGAAGGGAGGGAAGGAGAGGGAGGGAGGGAAGGAGAGAGAGGGAGGGAGGGAAGGAGAAGGAGAAAGGAAACGAGAGGGAAGAGGTGAAGGAGAAGGAGGGAGGGAAGGAAGGGAAAGGGAGAGAGCGAAGAAAGGAAGGAACAGAAAACAAAGGTTCGCAAAAGGAATTGGGGGGAGGGAAGAGGGGGATGGATGGAGGAAAAGGAAGAAGGTAAGAGAGATAAAGAGAAAACGAAAAATAAGCAAAATGGTGAGGGAGAAAGAGGGAGAATATGAGAGTGGGACAGAGAGAGAAAGGAAAGAGGGAAAGAAAAAGAATAGAGTTAGAGAAGTAAGGAAGCGAAAAACGGAAAGAGACAGAAAGAATAAAAGAATGAGAGAAGGAGTAGAAAAGAAGAAAGAGAAGAAAAAAATACAAAATAAAGAGCTGAAGACAGAGAAAGTGAAATATTACCCGTTCCTTACTTCGACTCACTAATTTGCATATTCACAAGGACTGAACTGAACCTCACAGTCGATCCTCAGTCAATGATAAGAAAAGACGGATATTTGAGGACCATTTATCATAAGCGGCGGGTTTAGGAGACTTAAAATTACCGAATATCGGAACCATAATGAAAAAGCAGTTTGGGGAAAAATGTAGTTTAAAAAAGCAGCTTTTTTTTTAGAGATATTGATAATGCGTTTTTTTTTTTTCTTTTACGGTGTTGCTTTTTACTATTTACTTTTTGAAA
>NW_025917788.1:0-10000 GCF_019202785.1 Penaeus chinensis | reverse complement strand
ATTGAGGTAGAGAGGGAGAGAGAGAGAGAGGTTAGAGACAGAGGGAGAGTGGGGTAGAGAAAGAGAGGGGTAGAGAGAGAGAGAGGGAGGTAGAAAGAGAAAGAGAGAGAGAGAGAGAGAGAGAGAGAGGGTAGAGAGAGATAGAGAGAGAGAGCGAGAGAGAGAAAGGGTAGAGAGATGGGGGGGGGGGGGTAGAAAGAGAAGACGTAGAAAGAGTGTGCTAGGAGGTAGAGAGAAGAAAATTAAAAAAAAAAAGCATTTCTTTATCTCCATTTCCTTTGTCGAAAAGAAATATTGTCTCGGGAAAATTGACTAATTGGCACCTTCCGCCAAACTCCCCCGCTTATTGGGAGAAAAAAAACATAGTTTCCAAGCATTTATTTTGCATATTGATGACGCCTTTTGACTGTTTTCACACACACACATACACGCACACACATACACACATACACACACACATACACGCACAAATCTTTTGGCAATTATGTCCTAAATATCATGGGAACAAATATCGGCTCTGAGAAATTGACTAATTGGCAACTCCCGACAAAAAACAAGCTTTAAGTGACAGTAAAATGACGTTCATAAACACGGAATACAAAAGCTCAGACCACCAATTAGCATTAACACCACTGGGTGTGAAGTGAACAGTCTAAAGGTGCCATCAATATGCAAAATAAATGCATGCAAACTATGTTTATTTTCTCACAAAAAGCGCGGGAGTTCGGCGGAAGGTGCCAATTAGTCAATTTTCCCGAGACAATATTTCTTCTCGCCAAAGGAAATGGAGATAAAGAAAGACTTTTTTATTCTATTTTCATACCTCTAACCCCCCCCCCCCTCATCTCTCTCTCCCTCTCTACCTCCCTAACCCCCTTTCCTGCTCTTTCTACCTTCTATTTTTCCATCCTTTCCTCTTCCTTTTATCCCCATCACCCTAATTCCCATCCTCCACTTCCCCTCCATTTTCACCCTCCTTCCAATCACCCATGAACGAGATACTTAATACAAGCCTCTTCCTCCCTCAGAAAGGAGACCCCTTCACATTGCTGCCGACAAGGGTCATAATACCGTGGTGGACGTCCTCCTGGCGGGGGGCGCCGACGTCAATGCCAGAAACAACTCGGGTAAGGCGACGGGATCGACGTTTCCCTTTCTTACTTTTATTATTATCTTTATTGTTCTTACCTTTTAATCATTATTAGTTTGGACATTATAATTGAAAAAGTTAATGATAATTATAATAATATGAAAATGGTAAAATTAATGAGATCATTATTATTATTTTAATTAACATTGGTATTACTGTCATTTATATTTATATTTCCATTACTGCCATTATTATTATTATTATTATTATTGTCCTTTTTATTATCATTATTGCTGTTGATATATATTTTTTTATTATCATAGTTTTATAATCATTATCTCTTAAGACGCAAAACCAATAAAAAATATATATATATATATTGTCTCGGGAAAATTGACTAATTGGCACCTTCTGTTTAAATTTCGCGCTTTTTTGTGGGAAAAGAAATTGCAGTTTGCAAGCCATTATTTTGCATATTGATGGCTCCTTGTGACTGTTCTCTTCACAACCGGTGGTGTTTATGCTAATGGATGGTCTGAGCTTCTGTATTCCGTGCTTATGAACGTCATTTTTCTGTCACTCAGAGCGTGGTATTTTGTTGGAAGTTGCCAATTATTCAATTTCCTAGAGCCAATATTTGTTCCCGAGATATTTAGGACATAATAGCCAAAAGGTTTTGTGAGTGTGTGCGTGTGTTTGTGTGTGTGTATTTTTTTGTGTGTGTGCCTATGTTTGTGTTTGTGTGTGTGATTGTGTGTCTGTTTGTGTGTGTGCGTGTGTTTGCTATGTGTGTGCTGTGTTTGTGTATTTGTTGTGTGTGTTATGTTTGTGTTTTGGTTTGTGTGTGTGTTGTGTGTTGTTTATGTGTGTATATTTGTTTTTGTGTGTGTGTTTGAGTTTGTGTGTGTGTGTGTGTTTGTGTGTGTGTGCGATTCTGAGTATGTTTGTGTTTGTGTGTTTCTGTGCGTGCGTGTTTGTCCGTGTGTGTTTGTGTGTGTGTCTTTTGTATTTTTTGTGTGTGTTTCTGTGTTTGTGTGTTTGTGCATGCATGTTTGTGCGAGTATTTTTGTGAGTATGTTTGTGTTTGTGTGAGTTTCTGTGTGTGTTTGTGTATGCGTGTGTGTATTTGTGTGTTTATTTGTGTTTGTGTGTATGTCTTTGTGTTTGCATGTGTTTTTGTGTGTGTGTTTGTACGCATGTGTGTTATTTTATATGTGTGTGTTTGTGCCTGTGTGTTTGTGTATGTGTGTGTTTTTATAACTGTGTTTGTGTGTTTGTAATTGTTTGTGTTTGCGTTTGTGTGTGTGTGTTTGTTTTTGTGTGTGTTTGTGTTTTTATGTGTGTGTTTGTGTGTATGTGTTTTTTTATTTGTGTGTTTGTGTTGTGTGTGTGTGCTGGTGTTTGTGTGTGTGTGTGTTTGTGTGTGTGGGTCTGTGTTTGTGTGTATGTGTTTCTTTATGTGTGTGTGTGTGCGCTTGTGTTTGTGTGTGTGCATGTGTGTGTCTGTGTGCATGCTTGTTTGTTTATGTGTGTGTTTGTGTTTATGCTTGTGTTTGTGTGCGTGTGTGTGTGTGTGTGTGTCTGTGTCTGTTTTTGTGTGTATGTGTTTCTTTATGTGTGTGTTTGTGTGTGTGCATGTGTGTCTGTGTGCATGCTTGTTTGTTTGTGTGTGTGTTTGTGTTTATGCTTGTGTTTGTGTGTGTGTGTTTGTGCGTGTTTGTGCTTGTGTATGTGTGTTTGTGTTTATGTGTGTGTTTGTGTGTGTTTGCGTTTGTGTGTTTGTGCCTGTGTGTGATTTTGTTTGTGTTTGTGTGTTTGTAATTGTGTGTGTGTGTTTGTGTTTTTTGGGTGTGCATGTGTTTGTGTGTCGTTATGTGTTTGTGTGTGTGTCTATGTTTGTATGTGTGTTTGTGTTTCTGTGTATGATTTTGTGTTTATGTTTATGTGTGTGCGAGTTTTTTTGTAAGTTTGTGTTTGTGTGTGTGTATTTATGTTTGCTTATGTGTGTGTGTTTGTGCTTGGATGTTTGTGTGTGTGTGTGGAGAGGGAATGTCTAGGCCATGTACATATATACATATATATACATACATACATATATATATATATATATATATATATATATATATATATATATATATATATATACACACACAAAGACACACACATAGTAATATCTACATAAAAATTATATATATATATATATATATATATATATATATATATATATATATACATTCATATATACATGTATACACTCCTATATATGTATATATGTATGTTTGTACATGTATAGATACATACATAGTGAGATGTTGGGAGAGAGATAGTTACACACACACGCTCACATTCACACACACATACAAACACAAGCACACACACACACTTACATTCACACATACACATACAGTCGCACTCTTTCCCTCATACACACACATACAAATCCACACACATGTACAAACATACACACACGCGCGCGCGCGCTCATATTCACACACACACACAAACATACACACACGAGCGCGCGCGCTCACATTCACACAAACACACACACATGCTCACATTCACACACACACATATTCACACTCGTTCCTTCACACACACACACACTCTGACATTCACACTGTCTCCCTCACACACACACATACAAACACACACACACACAAACACATGCCCACATTTACACACACACACACATACGCTCAAGTTTACACACACTGCCACACACACACGTTCACATTCACACAAGCACACACACACACGCTCACATTCACACACACACACAAACGCTGACATTCACAGACACACGAACACAGAAACACATATACACACACACGGTCACATTCACACACACACACACACGTTCACATTCACACACACTCACACACGCTCACATTCACTCACATACACAAATACACACACACACACGCTCACAATTCACACACACACACACTAACACACACATGCTCACATTCACACACATACACACACACTCACATTCACACGCACACAAACATTCACGCTCACACACATTCACACTCAGATTCACATACACACACACACACGCACTCTCACATTCACACTCTCTCCTTCACACACATACACACACACACAGACACACTCACATTCACACACACACGCTCATATTCACACTCTCTCCCACACTCACACACACTCACACACACATAAACACACGGAGTGAAGCCGAGGACGGCGGCAGTATTTTTATCATTATTTTTGTCTCTATTATTATTACAATTGTTGTTGTAATTGGTATTATTATTATTGTTTTTGTTATCATAATCAACATTATAATTATCTTAATAATTTTTATTACAATTACATCAATACTATTGTTAGAATTATTAGCATTATTGTTGTTAGCTTTATTGTTTTATTGTTTTCATTATTATTAGTATTTTATTATTGTTACTTTTTAATCATAATTGGTATTGTTATTTTTATCATTATATTAATAACCATTGATTAAGATCCTTTTATCACTTTCATTAACGCCGTCATATATCTGAAGCCGATATTGGTATTCATAGTTTCATCTCGGATATTAAACCTTTTCTTATTTTTTATTATAAAATATCAGTGGATTTATATTCAAATGAATTATGAACTTTAATAATTTATCAACTTTAATATATCAACAATAACATCATTGTTATTCTCTTTCATTAGTATCAATATGTTTGTCATTGTTATTATTAGTAGGATCAATGCTATTATTATCATTTTATAGTAATAATAATAATAATAATAATATTATTATTATTATTATTATTATTATTATTATCATTGCTGTTGTTGTGTTTAGTATTTTAATCCTTATTGTCATTATTCTATTATTATTATCACTAACAGCATGTTCATTATTATGATGTTTAGGAGGAATGTTTAGCATTTATAATTGCTTTTCTATCTTCATTTTCTTTGGTGATTTGTGTTTCGGGAAAAATGACTAATTGGCACCTCTCGTCATACTGCAGCTCTATTAGTGAGAAAAATAAATGGTTTTCATGCCATTATTTTGCATATTGAGGGCACCCTGTGACTGTTTACTTCCCATCCGATGATGTTCATGCGAAGAGGTGGCCCGAGCTTCTGTATTCTGTGCTTATGAACGTCATTTTTCTGTCACTCAGACCGCGGGTTTTTGGCGGGAGTTGCCAATTAGTCAATTTCCCAGAGCCAAATGATTTGTGTGCACGTGTGTGCGTCTGTGTACATGTGTGTGTGCGTGCGTGTATGTGTGTGTGTGTGTACGTGTGTGTGTGTGTGGAGAGAGGGAAACTCTAGGCCAGTTTTTCTATTTCATGCCAAAGTTCCATCTGAGAAGGCAGTCATTTCTCTGTTACTATTCTTTTTCTCTCCTCTTCCTCCCTTTGTCTCTTCTCATTTACCTCCATTCCTGTCTTTCTCCCAATCCTCCCTTGTTGTCTCCTCTTTCTTCCATCATGTTCTTTCCCTATCGACATTTTCTCTCTCCTCTCTCCCTCCCAAGAGAGAGAGAGGGGGGGGGGGGTTGTAGAAAGAGAGATAGAGGGTAGAGAGAGAGAGTGAGGGATAAAAGAGAGAGAGAAAGAGAGGGGTTAGAGACAGAGAGAGAGGGGATAGAGGGAGAGAGGAAGTAGAGAGATGAAAATGAAAAAAAAGGCATTTCTTTATCTCCATTTCCTTTGACGCGAAGAAATATTGTCTCTGGAAAATTGACTAATTGGCACCTTCCGCCTAACTCTCGCGCTATTTGTGAGAAAAGAAAAATAATTTGCATGCCATTATTTTGCATATTGATGTGGTCTTGTGAGTCTTCTCTTCACACCCAGTGATGTTTATGCTAATTGGTGATCCGAGGTTTTGTATTCCGTGCTTATGAACGCCAGTTTTCTGTCACTTAGAGCGCAGGGCTTTGTCGAGGGGTGCCAATTAGTCAATTTCCAAGAGCCGATATTTGTTCCCGAGATATTTAGGACGTAATTGCCAAAAGATTTGTATATGTGTATGTGCTTGTGCGTGTGTTTGTGTGTGTGCTTGTGTTTGTGGGTGTGTGTGATTGTGAGTATGTTTGTGTTTTTGTGTTTGTGCGTGTTTATTTGTGTGTGTGTTTGTGAGTATGTTTGTGTTTGTGCTTTTCTGTGTGTATGTGCTTCTGAGTATGTTTGTGTTTGTGTGTGTTTCTGTGTGGGTTTGTGTATGTGGGTTTATATGTGTGTGTGCGTTTGTGTTTGTGTGTATGTGTTGTGTGTGCGTGTGTTTGTGTGTGTTTGTATGTGTTTGTGTATATGTGTTTGTTCATGTGTGTGTTTGTGTTTGTGTGTTTGTTTTTTCTGTGTGCATGTGTGTGTCTGTGCGTGTGTGTGTCTGTGCATGTGTGTTTGTTTTGTGTGTGTGTGTTTTATGTTTGTGCATGTGTTTGTGTGTGTTTGTTTATGTGTTTGTGTATGTTTGTATGTGTGTTTGTGTTTCTGTGGGTGTTTGTATGTGTGTGTGTGTCTGTGTGTTTGTATGTGCGTGTTTGTGTTTCTGTGTGTGTGTGTTTATATATAAAAGTGCAAAATAGCAATGGAAAACATGACCGCTCATTTGTCTTGCAGCGCCATCTGTTAAATCATAAGAAAAGAAAATGGTGAATTCCAGATTTCGACTTTTCTATTTGTAAAATCAATATAATTTGTGTTAGGTATTGTGGAAAAGAAAATGTTTCGAAATGTTTACTATATATATATATATTCCTGTCTCCTTCTCATTCATCTGTCCTCCTGTTTCTCATTCCCTCTTTCTTCCTTTTTCTTTCCTCTCCCTCTCTTCCACCCTCTTTCCCTTATTACTTCTTTCTTCTGTCTCCGTTCCTTCCTTTTTTTTTTTCTTCTTGCTATTTTCTCTTTGTCACTTCTCTTCCGCTCTTCCTTTTTCGCAGCTGCTATTATTATTGTTATAAAATTAATATTATTATTATCATTATTATTATTATTATTATTACCATAGCATTATAATCCCCATCATCTCGTGAGGTACAATTCGGGAAAATTGACTAGTTGGCGCCTCTCCACCATCCGTTACTAGTAAAAAAAAAGAAAGAAAAAAAAGAAACTGCATATTATCTATATTGTTATTATCTTTTAAATCAATATTATTTTGTATTGTTTTCATTGAAGTTGATGATAATTATAACAAAATTATAATAATCATAACATTATTATTATTATCATTATCTTTTCCTCTCTGTTACTATTCTCTCTCTCCCTCCTCCCTCGCTCTCTGTTACTATTCTCTCCTCCTCCTCCGTCCCTCTCTGTTACTATTCTCTCCTCCTCCTCCGTCCCTCTCTGTTACTATTCTCTCTCTCTCCTCCTCCCTCCCTCTCTGTTACTATTCTCTCTCTCCTCTTTTTCACTTCGTCTCTTCTCATTTACCTCCATTCCTGTCTTTTTCCAAATCCTGCCTTGCTATCTCCTCTTTCTTCCATCCTGTTTTTTCCCTATCGACATTTTCTCTCTTCTCTCTCCCTCCCAAGAGACAGAAAGGGTGGGGTAGAAAGAGAGAGTGAGGGATAAGAGAGAGAGGGGATAGAGAGAGAGAGAGAGGGGTTATAGACAGAGAGAGAGGGGGGTGGAGAGAGAGAGGGAGGGAGAAAGAGAGAGAGGGGGTGGGGGGTAGATAGAGAGAGGGGGGCAGAGCGAGAGAGAGAAAGATGGAGGTAGAGAGGGAGAGAGAGAGAGAGAGAGGTTAGAGACAGAGGGAGAGTGGGGTAGAGAAAGAGAGGGGTAGAGATAGAGAGAGGGAGGTAGAAAGAGAGAGAGAGAAGGGGGTTGGGGGTAGAAAGAGAGAGAGAGGGTAGAGAGAGATAGAGAGAGAGAGAGAGAAAGAGAAAGGGTAGAGAGATGGGGGGGGGGATAGAAAGAGAAGAGGTAGAAAGAGATAAAGTGTGCTAGGAGGTAGAGAGATGAAAATTAAAAAAAAAAGAGTATTTCTTTATCTCCATTTTCTTTGTCGAAAAGAAATATTGTCTCGGGAAAATTGACTAATTGGTACCTTCCGCCAAACTCCCACGCTTATTAGGAGAAAAAAAACACAGTTTCCAAGCATTTATTTTGCATATTGATGACGCCTTGTGACTGTTTTCACACACACACACACATACACGCACAAATCTTTTGGCAATTATGTCCTAAATATCACGGGAACAAATATCGGCTCTGAGAAATTGACTAATTGGCAACTCCCGACAAAAACCAAGCTTTGAGTGACCGTAAAATGACGTTCTTAAACACGGAATACAAAAGCTCAGACCACCAATTAGCATTAACACCACTGGGTGTGAAGTGAACAGTCTAGAGGTGCCATCAATATGCAAAATAAATGCATGCAGACTATGTTTATTCTCTCACAAAATGCGCGGGAGTTCGACGGAAGGTACCAATTAGTCAATTTTCCCGAGACAATATTTCTTCTCGCCAAAGGAAATGGAGATAAAGAAAGACTTTTTTATTCTATTTTCATACCTCTAATCCCCCCCCCCACTCATCTCTCTCTCCCTCTCTATCTCCCTAACCCCCTTTCCTGCTCTTTCTACCTTCTATTTTTCCATCCTTTCCTCTTCCTTTTATCCCCATCACCCTAATTCCCATCCTCACCTTCACCTCCATTTTCACCCTCCTTCCAATCACCCATGAACGAGATACTTAATACAAGCCTCTTCCTCCCTCAGAAAGGAGCCCCCTGCATTTCGCTGCGTTGAATGGTCATAATACCGTGGTGGACGTCCTCCTGGCGGGGGGCGCCGACGTCAATGCCAGAAACGACTGGGGTAAGGCGACGGGATCGACGTTTCTTTTCTTACTGTTATTATTATCTTCATTATTATTATCTTTTAATCATTATTAGTTTGGACATTATAATTGAAAAAGTTAATGATAATTATAATAATATGAAAATGGTAAAATTAATGAGATCATTATTATTATTTTAATTAACATTGGTATTACTGACATTTATAGTTATATTTCCATTACTGCCATTATTATTATTATTATTATTATTATTGTTCTTTTTATTATCATTATTGCTGTTGATATATATTTTTTTATTATCATAGTTTTATAATCATTATCTCTTAAGACGCAAAACCAATAAAAAAAATATATATATATTGTCTCGGGAAAATTGACTAATTGGCACCTTCTGTTTAAATTTCGCGCTTTTTTGTGGGAAAAGAAATTGCAGTTTGCAAGCCATTATTTTGCATATTAATGGCTCCTTGTGACTGTTCTCTCACAACCGGTGGTGTTTATGCTAATGGATGGTCTGAGCTTCTGTATTCCTTGCTTATGAACGTCATTTTTCTGTCACTCAGAGCGTGGTATTTCGTTGGAAGTTGCCAATTATTCAATTTCCCAGAGCCAATATTTGTTCCCGAGATATTTAGGACATAATAGCCAAAAGGTTTTGTGAGTGTGTGCGTGTGTTTGTGTGTGTGTATTTGTTTGTGTGTGTGCCTATGTTTGTGTTTGTGTGTGTGATTGTGTGTCTGTTTGTGTGTGTGCGTGTTTGTGTGTGGGTGTGCAAGTTTTTTTGTGTTTGTGTTTGTGTGTGTGTATTTTTGTGTTTGTGTGTTTGTTTGAGTTTGTGTGTGTGTGTGTTTGTGTGTGTGCGATTCTGAGTATGTTTGTGTTTGTGTGTTTCTGTGCGTGCGTGTTTGTCCGTGTGTGTTTGTGTGTGTGTTTGTAATTTTTGTTTGTGTGTTTCTGTGTTTGTGTGTTTGTGCATGCATGTTTGTGCGATTATTTTTGTGAGTATGTTTGTGTTTGTGTGTGTTTCTGTGTGTATGCGTGTTTGTATTTGTGTGTTTATTTGTGGTTGTGTGTATGTCTTTGTGTTTGCATGTGTGTTTGTGTGTGTGTTTGT
>NW_025917787.1:0-2500 GCF_019202785.1 Penaeus chinensis | reverse complement strand
ACCAGGCCCGCATCCAGGATTTCTTTGAGGGGGGATACTTCTGATAAATGGATTATTTGTCTGCTTCCAGAAAAGCCCAAAACACCCGCTAAAACACAAATGTTCTCCTCCAGAGGGGCATAGTCCTTTCCCCTGGTCGGGCCTGTCACATGGCTTTTTCAAGAAAAGTGTCACAGGTCGACCCCTTTCAAAAGGGCACCCAGCTTTGCCCGCCACCTACCCTTAGTGCCCCCTTTCTCAGCTGCTTGCACACCCATGCCCCTCAAAAATCCTTATTGCTCCCCAGCAGTGTGCCAGGTCACCAGCTCACCGCACCAATATCTATCCTAATCTAACCTATATGTAAGCTTGGTAGATCTGACCCCGCCAATCCTTTGCCCGTTGTTGTCGTGGGGGGCTTAGGAGACGAAAATTGAGACCCAATGATGGGGAACTCCTCAACCTTGGGACTCAGCCATCGACTCAACTAATTTTGCATGGTCTTTTTTCCCACTCATACTTTTCGTTTCAGTTTCTTCACCAATCCCTTCTACTATCCACCTCCTAAGGTGTGAGAGCCGTGCTGAAAGGATGAAAGGCTGAACGGCCTGAGGGAACCATGGGCACGGTATTCCCCAGCCATACCTGGCCCTTACCCCTCAAGGGGACCCTGAGGGGTGGACAATTTTTTCCCTAACATACTCCAGGCTTATCATGGCCAATAATGAAGACATAACCCCACTCTTAGGGGCAATGAGGCTTGCCCCTTTATCAAATAACCCCAATCCCGGCTCTCCTTTGACCACGGCTCCGAACACTGCAACAACTATCCCCTCATCAATGCATACTAGTACAGTATCAACCCTAATCAACAACCAACCCCCAGGAGACATTTCTACTCTCCCAACATGCTCAACTTCAACACCTTTACTCCCACAACCTTCTTCATCAACCACCCCATCTCCCCTTATTACTAGTACCTTACAACCTTATTGCCCACCTCCTCATAACACTACCCCCCTCAACACTACTCCCTCCTCCACACGTCCCCGCACTTCTACTACCCCCACCTCTACAAGAATCCTAAATACTTGATTTAGCCCAGCCAAATGGGACCGATTTTTCGTGATCCCTACTCTAAAAACACCCTCCTCTTCCAGCAATGCCTCCAAAAACAAGTAGGCAAAATCTCTTTCCATAGCCGACGCGACCACTCCCGTCTCGTCACAGTAACAACTGAAAACCAAGCTATAGCATTAACAAAACTAACTGATCAATGTGGTAATCCCATTCCTACAGAACCTCATCCAACCCTCAATACTTGCACCGGAACTGTCTCTAACTCCCCAACAGATTGCCCAATCTATGACAAAGAATGGTCAGATTATTGAGAGGACTTACTCGCCTGTCTCACAGACTATGATGCAACATATGTACAATGCTACTCCATTCTTCCCAGAGGAAATCGTAAGAAATCCATTAACATTGCCAAAATTACTTTCCGTAGACATGACCTTCCCTTTAATGTTTACATAGGTGGGGAATCCCTACCTGTCCAACCATATCAACCTCCTCCTCGTCCGTGCCAAAATTGATGGCGTTTAGGACACCCAGCCAAACACTGTCATTCCACAGCCAGATGCCCGCTATGTGCCCAACCTGGCCATACTCGATCAAATTGCTCTGCACAATCACGCACATGTGCAAACTGTGGCGGCCCCAATAATGTATTTTATAGAGGCTGCCCCACCTACAAATTTGAGTCTGAGATAGCAACTCAGATTCAGACTTGGACTCACTCTACGTGAAGCCAGACAGGAGGCTCGTTGACGAGGTTTTTCTCTTACCCCTACTCTAGTAATGTCGCTCACTCTGCCACTCACCCTACCCCCCTAGCTCCTACACCCTCTCCTAAACCTAACCTCCCTCCATCTAACTTCCCCTCTTCTACCTCCTACCTTCCCCAGTCAAATTCTTTTGCCTTCCTAAATCCAGACACTCCAATCTCTACCCAGTCAAATTCTTTTCCCATCCTAAATCCAGACACTCCAATCTCTACTACAGCCCCAACACCTTCCCCTCTCCCTCCCCGCACTACCCGCAGCAGACAGAATAAACGTTCCACCCCCTCTTCCCCTACCCCACAATCACCCCCACCTTCCTTTGGCCCTATTCTTCAGACACCAGATTTCTCTTCCCCCCCCCCCCCTCACAAGAAAACCTTTATCTCACAAAACTCCCCAACCAACTCCACTACAGAAACTCTTGAAGATATCCAAAACTACATAATCGAGTCCCAAACTAATACTCATCCACCTTCAAATTCTATAACTCCCATTCCCTCCACACTCAAAGTGACTGCCGATATCCATCCTCCTCCTACTCATATTCTCCCTACACCCAATCCTCCATCCCAACAAAACCCATTCCCCCCGACTCCAGCCCCACCTATATTAACCCTCCTACCATCCCCTCTATCCCTTCCATTCCCTCCTGGATACACACGAGAATCCCTCATGTC
>NW_025917786.1:7500-10311 GCF_019202785.1 Penaeus chinensis | reverse complement strand
TTAAATTAGTAAAAAGGGAAAATTTGTAATAATGTTTAATAGTAATAATGAAATAGTAATAATGATAATAGTAATAATGATAATAGTAATAATGATAAATAGTAATAATGAAAATAGTAATATTGATAATAGTAATAATGAATAGTAATATGATAATAGTAATAATGATAATAGTAATAATGATAATAGTAATAATGATAATAGTAATAATGATAATAGTAATTATGATAATAGTTATAATGATAATAGTATTAAGATAATGTAAAAAAAAAAAAAAACAATGTAAATATTAATATGATAATAGTCATAATGATATAGTAATAATTATATAGTATAATGATAAATAGTAATAATGATAATAGTACTTAACATTATAGTATAATGATAATAGTAAATAATGATAATAGTATAATGATAATAGTCATAATGATAATAGTAATATGAAAATAGTAATAATGATAATAGTAAATATGATACTAGTAATAATGTAATAGTAATAATGCTAATAGTAAAAAGATAATAGTAATAATGATAATAGTAATAATGATAATAGTAATATAGATAATAGTAATTAATGATAATAGTAATAATGATAATCGTAATAATGATACTAGTAATAATGATAATAGTAATATGATAATAGTAATAATGTCATAGTAATATGATAATATTAATATGATTTAAAATAGTAATAATGCTAATAGTTAAATAATGATAATTAGTAATAATTGATAATAGTAATAATGATAATATTAATCAATGATAATAGTAATAATGATAATAGTAATAAGATAATAGTAATAATGCTAATGTATCATGGATTAATATTAATATGATAATCGTAATAATGATAATAGTAATAATGATAATAGTAATAATGATAATAGAAATAAATGATTAATAGTAATAATGATAATAGTAATAATGATACTGTAATAATGTAATAGTAATAATGTACTAGTAATATGATAATTAGTAATAACAAATCATGGTCATCATGTTAATAGAAATATGTTGATAATGAAGATAATAAACTTGCTAGTAGTCTAATTTATAGTAATATAGTTAATAGTAATAAAGATAATAATAAAATATAATTATAAAAAATATCATAACATAAACACATACATCAAATACAACTAAAAAAACATCATAATATATCATACACTATCATTACACTATATATAATTATAAAAATATAACCAATAATAACTCTAAAACAACCACTTCATAATATATCCTTAAAAACCCACAATTCAACACACTCATTACAAACACACAATAATAAAAAAATCCTAACATACAAATAAAATTAAATAAACACAAACACCACCCCATCCCAACACACACCCAAAACCCACCACAACCCCACCATTACCATCACCTAAAACATCCCACTCAATAACTAATTCCCTTATTTTTTTTCTTATCAATTCCCTTTTTTCCCCCCCCCCTTTTTTTCCCCCCCCCCCCCCCTATACACACACAATTTTACACATCATCCACCACACCGACATCAAACACCATACCTTTCATAGTGCCATACAGTATCTTATAATAATATAATAAAAAAGTAATCGTTATGAAATAGTTAATAACAATAATAAAGAATAGGCATTTAAACAACAACAATATTCATGATTAATGAAAAATAATAATAATAATAACTAGTAATAGTAATTTATATAATGATAATAGTAATAGTAACTATATAATAATAATAGTAATTTAGTTAATTATATTAATTAATAATAATGATAACAATTACTAATTAATAATGCCAATTATATAGTATACTACTAATATTAGTAATATTAATGTAATTCTAATAATATAATTAATGATAAGTTATATAATAATAATAATAAAAATAGTAGTAATAATAATATTAATTATAATGATAATAATAACAATAATAAAAATTATAATATAATAATAACAATTATAATAATAATGAAAACATAATAATAATAATATACAAACGATATTAATGACAAGTATGATAATAAGGATGTCCATAATGATGGTGATTATATTCATAACAATAATCATGATATTAATGACTCCTGCACTCGTCTCATTTATATATATATATATATATATATATATATATATATATATATATATATATATATATATATATATATATATATACATTAGAATAAATATATATTGACACACATACACATATATTTTGTTTTTTTTCACTCAATTTCACTAATAATCTTGACAAAGACATTCTTGTTCATGAATTTCCCAGAATCTTTACCAGTTTACATATAGTACAATGAAAACAAAATATTGTTTTATTTAGTACCGGAGGCAGTTGCCATGTTGGATTTCTGTCTGTTTTCCCTAATAGCTTTCTTATATATAAAATTATGCATAATCTTGGATTTACATATCAAAAGAAGAATAGTTGCTCTACAAACGTTGTTTGGATGCCACTGATTCTGCTGAAACTGTATTTGATTTTTTTATATTTACTTTTCAAAATAACCTAATATGTGCTATAAAACAATAAACACACATATATACATATATATACACACATATGTAAACATATGTATATATATACAATTATAGGTATAAGTATATATACATGTAATATATATATATATATATATATATATATATATATATATATATATATATATATATATATTTATATGTATGTATGTATGTAAGCTTTGGACTCCAAAACGACTACGACGTTTATCGTCCTTTTTTATACCGTAAGGCATGCATCGACCCCTTCGATAGTCCCACCGAACCCCAAAGAACAACAACAACCACTTTGCAGGCACCTGG
>NW_025917785.1:0-8731 GCF_019202785.1 Penaeus chinensis | reverse complement strand
CTTAAGGAAAAAATCTTCCGCGGTTGTTTGTGCAATAAAAGGGGGAATATTTTTTTTGTCTCTGAAAAAAAAAAGGGGTATCTTAAAAATATTTTACAAAAAAGGGGTTAAAAAAAACAGGGGGGGAACCAAAAAAATTGGGGGCCCGGGGGGACTTTTGAGAAAAAAACCGGGATAGTTTTTTTAACCCCAACATTTAAAAAAATAAAATTTAAAATGGGGAAAAAGAAAAATTATTGGGGAAAATAAGGGGAATATGAAAAATTTTTTAAACAATTGTCCATTCTCGTAAATTTCTCCTGCCCCCCCCACTTTATAATCAATGCATAAAAAAAAAACTTTTTGAAAAAATTTATTTTTTTTTGGATACAAAACATATAAATTTTTTCCCCCTCTCAAAAAAAGATAAAAAATTATTTTTTTCTTTTTATTCCAAAAGGTTTTCCCCCCACTTCCCCCCCTCTGTTCTTTTAGATGAAAATTTTTCTTGTAATTCGAGGGGGGGTGGGGTAAGAAGATTATTGAAGTTTACTAAGGGGAAAAAATTTTTTCAGGCGTTAAAAACATCGGGAAGGAAAAACCCTAGAAAAATTTCATTCCTAAAAAACCCCAAATTTCCTCAAAGAATATTGGTAGAGAATTTTTCAGCTCTTCAAAACTAGTAATAGTTTTTGGGACGTTGCCTTTTTGGGAAAAAAAAAAACAGGAAAATTAAGGTTTGGGGATTTTCACGATTCGAAAAAAAAATTTTTGCCAAGCGGAGGGGATTCATATCATGCGATTTGGCCTACGTTTTTGCCATTGGGTTTTTTTCTTCGGGTTTTATTGGAAAAAAAAAATCATCGAAAAACAACCGGTTTCGTTACGCGATTTTGTTTTTTTCCTCACCGATAATTTTCCAAAACAGAGAAAAAGGGTTTGGTGGATATACTGGGGGAATCTCGGGTCGGGGGGGGCTAAAGGCTGGAAAACATGGGGGGGACAGATTTGTCAAAAATACATTTTTCCTTAAAAAATTAAAGAAAAAGGGGGAACAAAAAAAAGGGGTTTATAAAGGGAAATTTAAAAAAAAAAAAGGGTTTGTTAAAGGGGGGGGGCCGGGGGGGGACCAATTTAAAAATCTCTTACTTTCGATTATGAACTTTGGGTTTAATTTTTACTATTTTTTTTCCCACTAGTGTTAATGGGGGGAAATATAACTTTACAAGAATCGGGGGGGGGGGGACTTCGTTTGAAAAAAACTTATTAATAGTGGATTTTTATGTTTTCTTTTTACATATTAAATTATTATGGTTTGTTAAAAAAAAGGGGGAAAAAAAAAATTTTTCGGGCAAGGATACAACCCAAAAAATTGGGAAGAAAAAATTAAAAAAAAAAACCAAAAAACCGGTGGAGGGGGGGGCAATGTTTCCCCCCCAGGGGGATGACAAATATACCGAGGGGGGCCCATTCCCCAATATATTTAATGGCCTTCTTCTTTCCCAGAATTAAAAGGCGAGAACCATATTGATAAAGAAAAAAATAAAAAGCACATTAATTTTTTTCCCATATTTGTTTTCTTTGCCCGTTAGAGGGGGGGGGGGGAACAAAAAAAGGGAACACGGTTGGGGAATAGGGGGGAAAAATGGGGGAGCCCCCAAAAATGACATTAACATGGGGAAAAGGGACTATCGTCCCACTATTGTGATAGGATATTGTTAATTGGGGGTAAAAACATTAATTTTTTTTGTATTTACTTTTTTTTAGGGGGTTTTAAAAAGGCCCCAAAAGGGGGAAGGGAAAAAAAATGTGGATTTGAGGGGGGAAATTTTCTAACATCCTCTTTAATGACTTTTCATTAACAAGGTCATGTTTGGGGATGGACCGAAAAAAAAAATATGGGTGGGGAAATTTTAAAAAAGATAAAAAAAAAATTTTTCCGAAAATGATTTTGTAATGAAAGTATTGGGAAAACATTGGGTAAAACTATTGGCTGGGTGAATATTACCCTCTGATATAATTTCTTAACCCCCAATTTTCAAAAAATTGGGGGGGTTACCCGAAAAAGGGGGGTAACCTGGTTTTTTTTACCCTTTTTGAGGGAAAAGGGTGATGTTTAAAATTTATTTACCCCTTGTGGGAATTGCCTTTGGGAATTTTGGGTTTTCGGTGCCCTTTTTGTATGAGCGAAAAAAAAAAAAAAAAAAGACATATTCTTTTTTTTCCGTTTAGTCCAAAAGGGTGCCCCAAAGGGGCCCCCCCCGTTTTTCCAAAAATGGAATAAGGAATAACAAGAAAAAAAAATTATTAAAATTTTTTTAAAGGGAAATTTTTTTTATTTTTAAAAGAAGCAGAAATTATGGAAATTTGGTCTGGGAGGAAGGGGGCATTAAAAGGGGGGGGGAAAAAGAGATTGGGGAAAAAATGTAGTGGTTTTTGTTCCCGTTTTTTTTTACGGGTTTTTGGGAAAGGTTTTTTTTCCTTACAAAAAAAAAGCCCAAAAAGTTTTTGGGAAACTTTGGGGGGGCAGTTGGGAAAAAAAATATAAAGCGGAGGGTTTAAAAAACTGGCCAATTCAAAAAAAAACATTAAAAATTTGGGACCCTTTTTTTTTACCATTTTTTTCTGTCCAAGGGATTTGGGTTTTTTGGGGCCACCAAGGACCCAAAAGTAACACTGCCACCTCCAAAAAAAAAGGGATTTTTTTGGGGCTATTAACGTGCATAATGGTTTTTAAATTGGGAAATTTTGTTATTTTTGGGGGGGGGAAATTCTCTCGAAAATTTTTTTTTTATTTGGGGGTAGCCTTTAATTTTTTTTTTGGGGTATATTTTAAAAAAAATAAAAAAAAAAAAAAAACCCTTTTTTTTATTGGGGGGGGCCTTTTTTTAACGAAAAAAGTAAAAAAAAAACCCCTTTTTAAAAAAAAGGGAAAAATACTGGCAATGTTGGTTTTTATTTTTCTTTTAATTTTCCCCCAGTAGACTATTGACAATAAAAAAGGGCTAATTAAAAAACAATTTCCCAAAAAAAAATTTATGGGGACCCAAAACCCATTATCGGAAACCCCCAAATTTTGCTTACAGTTCTCTTTTTTTTTTAAAGATGCGGAAAAGGGGAAAGGTTTTTTTCGAAACCCGGGGGGAAAAAATGGTTTTAAGGGGGCCCTATTGTGTTTTGATGGGGAAAAAGAAAGGGTTAACTATTTCCTGCAGAAATTTTTATAAAAAATAAAATAACCTTTTTGGCCCGATGAATTTTCAAAAACTTTTTTCTCTAGGGCTAAATTTAGAAAATTTAAAAGGATATAAAAAATTTATCCCCAAAATTTGTGATTGGGATTTTTGAAATTGGGGTTTTGTCGAATTACCCCCAGGGCCAGGGGGATAATGAAAAAGCCAAAAAAAGTTTTTTCCAATCAATTTTATAAAAGGAGGGGTTTTAAATTTATAAATTACCACCAAAAAATACCCATTTTTTTTTTAATTTTTAAAAAATCTTTGTTTTAATTTTTTATTATTTAAAGGGGAATTTGAAAAAAGGCCGTTGAATATGGTTAAAGGGGGGAAAAATTGGGAAAAATTAAATTCTTTTAGGGTTACCAAATTCGGTGGGGCCCCCCTTGTATGTTATCAAAAAAAAAAATAAAAAGGGGGGGATTATAAAAAATTAAATTTTAAAAACATTTAATTTTAATTATTTTTTTTTTTTTTCGGGATTTTCTCGTATTCCCAAGAAAAAAAAATAAGGAACTCTACAAAGTAGAGGGTACCATACCAAGTTCGGAAGAATTTGTTGATGGGAAAAATGATTACACTAATGCTTTTGTAAAAAAAAAAAGGAAACCCGGGAATTTTTATTTTTTGCTATTCTGTTGTTTTTTTAATCCCTAACTTACTTTTTAACTTGGGTAAGCTTTTTTTCCCTACGATTTATACGGGGTTTAATGGTTTTTTTTTTAAAGGTGGGTCATGTATTTGGTGTGATAAAAATTAATAATGGTTTGATAAAATTTGATGACGGAAATTTAAAAAAATTTTTTTAATTCGTTAAGGCTTTCCTAATGACGAAAAATTTTGGTTTAATGTTTATGGAAATTTTTACCCCCCTTGATTCCCTTTTTCTTGAAAAATTGTTTTTTTAACCCCCAACCCCGTTATTTTTTTTTCTGAAAAAAAAAAAAAGTTATTGGGTAACTTGTTCAAACCACCGAGGACAACTAAAAAAAAACTGGAAAAATATAACTTGGGTTAGGGGTTTTTTGTCCCCCAATTCCTTGGAGTTTTTATTTTAAAAAAAATAAGCAACCATTATGAAAAATTTTACATTTTTTTATTTTCTATTTTTTTTTTAATTTATCAAAAATTAAAAAAAAGTTTTTTTATTTAAATCTAAAAAAAAAAGGGTTATATTATAAATTTTTAAAAATTTAAAAAAAAAAAGAATAAGGGAAAATTTTAAAATTTTAAATAAAAACATTTTTTATAAAAAAATACTAAAATAAAGTTTGCTTTTTTTTATAATATTTTAAAAAAAAAAAGAAGATTTATTTTAAAAGACCTTTTTTATAATAAAACATTTTTTAAAAAAATTTACTAAAAAAAAAAATTGCCCCCTTTTTATTATTTCCTTTATAAAAAATAATTTTTTATTATTATAAAAAAGGATAATAGTTTCTTTAAAAAAAAAACCCTTTTATTTTTCCTTTTTTTTTCTTCCAACCTTTTTGGGGATAAAAATATTTTACCAAGTATTATTTAAAACCTTTTTTAAAAATTGACGGGAAAATTTTTAGGAAAGTAAAAAAAATTAATGATAAATATAAAAAAAAACAGGATTGTTTTGTTCTCGAAAAAAAATTAAAAAAATTTTTTTTATTAAAAAATTATTTTTAAAAATCTCTCGAAAAAAGGAAAAATAATATCGAAAGGGGTGGGTTTGGGGAAAAAGGAAAGATTATTAAAAAAAAATAAATAAAAAAAAAAATATTTTTGGACAAAATCCTGTTATCCCCTAACCCCCAAACTTCCCTTCCCCACAAAACTGGTAAGGGGAAATTTCGGGTTCGGGGGTATAATAATAATAGTGTTTTGGACGTTTTCGGATATAATAAAAGCGGATATTCTAGAAATCCCCCCCAGGTCCAGAGGTGGGGACTCTAAGGTGGGGGAATTACACGAAAGATAAAAAATTAAAAACATAAAAAAACGGTTCTAAAAGATTATAAAAAAAAAGGGGCATTGTTGGTTGGGCCCGGATCAAGGATTGCACTTACCGATTATACATATTTTACCCTTTTTTATTTTTCCCCATTTTTAAAGTTAATGGGGTGTATTTTTTTTTACATAATCCGGCGAAGAACTAACCCTTTGATGGGAAATTAAATTTTTTGGAAAAAAATTATGATCTTTATTTTAGTAGCTATTTTTTATGGAAATTATTAAAAAAATATAATATTTAATATACCCAAATGTTGGAAATTGGACCGCTTTAAAAAGGGGCCAAAAAAAAAAAAACCCCTGGGGAAAAAGGGGGCCCTTTTCCACAGCGGATGTTCCACATTTTTTTTACCCGATGGTTTTTATTCCCAGTAGCAATTAATTTTAATTCTTCTTTAACGAGATCGCCAAGGAAAACCAAAATATGATCAAAAAAAAATTAAAGAAAAATATATATTTGTTTTTTTTTTTTGCCTAATTAATTTAATTGTGGGGGAAATTGATAAAAAGGGGTTTAGGTTCCCAAAAAATATGAAAATGGGGGGGGAAGAATCAAGGGGGAAACATTAGTGTGGGAAGGATAATTGGGGGCCCTTCAATAAACGTGATAGTTTAACATTTCACAAAAAAAAAACTCTTTTGTTTTAAACTACTTTTAAAAGGATTTATATTCAATTGGGGAAGGGGAACCTAATCTGGGACAGGGGTTTTTACTCACATCCCTCTTTTAACCCGATTTTGGGGGGGGGATTTTTTTTTGGGTTTCCATTTTTTAAAGAGGTGATGAAAAAAAATTATTTAGGTTTGGTTTAAAAGGGGGAACAGGGGGCCCCAAAATTTTTTAATTTGAAAAAAAAAAACCCCAAAATAGATATTTTGGTTTATAATATTTAAAAAGATAGAAACACTAAAATAATTTTTTTTCGAACCTTTTTTTTAAAAAACGGGGCAATATTAAACACTTGTAGGGTTTTTCCAATTAGTATTTTAAAAATTTAATTAAATTTTTAAAAATTTGTTTCAAAACATATGGTTTAAAACCCCTTTTTTTTCCTTTAAACCCTCATTATTTTTTTTAAAAATGGTTTCGTACCCGAAACCTTACAATTAAGTATCGATAACTTTTTTTTAATTTTTTTTTTTAAATTTATTAACAGGGTTACAGAAATCCCATTTTTTTATTATTTTTTTTAAGGGGGAAAATGTTTAAAAAAAATGGCTTCCCCATGGTTTCGTTAATTTTTTTTTTTAGGGGGCCCATTTTCCTTTTTTCTGCTATCATTTTTGGGTTTCCCTTTGTTTGTACAAAGAGGAAGGTTTAATAAATGCTAGGTTACTAAACGTTTTAATTTAGTCTTTTAAATAAAAGGGGACTTATCAAACCCACTTTTCTTCTTTCCTTTTCATTTTTGGGGGGTTTGTTATGGGGGTTTTTATAGTTTTTTTTGGGTTTTAATTTTTTTTTTTTTTTCCCCCATTTTTTCCCCAAGGGGGGGGACTTTTTTCAATTTTTTTTCCCTTAAAACCGGATTTTGTTTTACCGGTGCTTTTAAAGATTCATCTTTAGATATTTTCTTGGGTTCCCTTTTTTTTCGGGCATTTTATTTTGGTTTCCTCCGGAACGGTTTTTTTTTTAACTGGTTTTTTTTTTAAGGGGTTTCCTTTACATAATTTTTGTACTTTTTCGGGGGCCCCCCTTTTTTTTTACGGGTAAGGGTAAACCCCCCCGCTTATATTAGTTCAAAGGTTAAAAGATTTTCATGTTTTTTTTCTTAAAAAAAACTCCTTTTTGTTATGAAATGGTTTAATTTTTTTTATCGAAAAGAAGAAGAAAATTCTTTGTTATCATTACAAAATTTTCTTTTCATTCATTTTTTTAGTTTAGAACTTATATTTTGGGGCATTGAAAAAAACCCCCCATTATTATAATTGAAAAAATAAAAAAGGGGGAATCGGGGGTTTTTTGTATAAAAAAGGGAAAATGAGGCGATTTTTTAAAAACGCTAGATTTTAAAAATTTTATTTTTTGCCGCTATTTGACTTTATTTTTATTCAAGATAAACAACTTTTAAATCTTTTCGAATTTTAAGGGTTTTCGCGTTTTTTAATATGCGAAAAAAAGTTGGTAGGCATGAAAAATTCTTTTATTTTTTTTTGGAAAAATCAAAAAGCCCATCTAAATTCATTTGGTTTCAAAAAATTTTTCAGATGGGGGGCATTTGTTTCCATTTAAAGGGTGCATGTTTTTAACCAGTTTAGTTGAGTAATTAGGGGAAGTTTGTTTTTCGATTTTAAAAAAAATAAAACTATTAATGATATCTGTAAAGGTTAATATCTTTTTTTTACTACATTTTTTTCTATATTTAACACTAAATTGTTTTTCATCCACCAATGTCGGGTCCAATTTTTTCCGGGGGAATTTTGGGAAAAAAATAATACCCAAGAAAAAAGTTTGAAAAAAAACTGCCAGGGGAATTTGCTCTCTTATATTTTCTTTTGGATTCTGTTTTATTCAACGAGAAGTTTTCGAGAAAGCCTCGTAATCATAAAAGGGGGTTTTTTTTGGGGGGCGATTGTAAAAATTTTAATTTTTTTTATCGGAAAAAAAATTGTTTTTTTGTTTAATTTTTTTTCTTGGATGGGACTATTCTATTACAAAACCCCCAAAATAAAATTTGAAATTGATTTAATACTTCTATCATCACAGATTAAAAAATGGAAGTTGATAACTTTTTTTTACGTTTTTTCCATAACAAGGGGGGCGGAGCTTTTAATTACCAGAAATACCGAATATCAATTTTGGGGGGTACAATTGCCATCATCATCGCTTCTCTCTCATAGATGATTTTTCCCCCGGGCTAACGGAATCGAGGGTACCGTTACCCAAAAAAATTTTTTTCAAACAAATGGTAATTTTAAACCCTTTTCGGTAAGGTCAAATATATCTCCGGGAAAATTGGGATATTTTATAATTTTTTCATGGGGGTGTCATTTTTCCTAGTAATTATTTTTTCGGGGGGCCCCCCCATTTGTATCATGGGTAATTTTCTTCATTATTAGGGGGATTCATGATTCTGGAGGTGAATTTTTATTATTTTTATTTTTTAAAATCCATGTTTTTGTTGATTTTTTTTTGACCAGAAAAAAAATTTTTTTTATAATCGAATGGCACCCCAGGGGTCAATAAAGGATCGGGAGGGAAATCTTCTCAATGCCCCGAAAAGGATTATTTGGGGGCTTTTTTTACAGTTTTTCATCATTTTTTTTGAGGGAAAAAAATATTTTTTCTTTTATTTTGGGGGGGTTTTTGGTGAAGATCTAACCCCTTATATTTAAAATTTTTCGTTGGCTTCTTTTTTTTTTATTTATAGGTAAAGGGGCTGTTTTAAGGGAAGAATAAAAATATATCTGGAACCCAGAAGATGAGTTGTAAAATGTAAACGGATGCCAAATTACTCTAAAATTTTTTTTTTGTGGTTAAGATATTTAGTAATTGGTTTTTTTTTATATAATATTTATAAAATTTTTTACTA
>NW_025917783.1:0-6197 GCF_019202785.1 Penaeus chinensis | reverse complement strand
ATGTACACAACATATGTGTGTATATATATATATATGTGTTGGATATAATGTGTGTATACATATTATTTATATACATATATATTATATATATATATATATTATATATAAATATATATAATTATTATATATGTCTGTGTGTGTGTGTGTTGGGTGTGTCACACATACATTATATATTATATATATATATATATATAATATAATATTTTATATATTATATACATACACGCTACCACACACACCACACACACATACAATAAATATGCAATAAAATATATATATAATATATACACATAAATATGCAAATGCATATATATTATATACATATATATATACATATATATATATATATTATATATATATATATAGGTTGTAGACATTCTATAAATATATATTTATATAGATTTTATACAATATATGAGTATTAAATATATACTACACATACTATACAATATATACAAACAATATATATAAAAATATTAAATATATATATATATATAGATATATATTGTGTGTGTGTGTTGTGTGTGTGAGTGTGGTGTGTGTGTAGTGTTGTGTGTTGTATGTAGTATTGTATGTGGGTGTGTGTATGTTATATATATATGTAATATAAATAATTATACATATATATACCACATATATATATGCATAATGTTGATATGTATATGTATACATCTATATCTCTCTCTCTCTCTCTCTCTCTCTGCTCTATATATATATATTATATATATATGATATATATGAAAAAATATTTTGTTATATGTATATATGGTATATGATACATATATATAAATGTACACTATGTATAGAATATATACATATTTATATATGCACAACACCAATAACATATAAATATGACATATGTATATAATATGGAATATATATATATATATTATATACAATATACATACACTATACTCACACACACACACACACACACTATTTATATATCTTATATATTGATAGATAAATAGTTAGATATAGATATATAGAGAGGTCGAGATGATAAGATATATAAATATATATGTGATACAGATATGCACTATATTATATAAATTATATATTATATATATTTATCTATATAATCCTACACAGCACACACACACACATATATATTTGTGTATATATAAACATGTTATAGGCACACACAACACACAGACACACACACACATTTATATATACATAAACATGTATGATACCATAAACACAAAACACACACACAGATATATATATATATACATTTTTATTTATGTTATATATAATATATATATGCACATATATACACATATGCATTTATATTTATAAATTACATATATGAATATATGTATATATATACATATGGCAATATAATATATCCAATATATTACATATGCATTTATATATATTAATATACATATATGGTAGAAAACCCATATGATAAAAAACTAGAATTATTGAAAGTAAAACAGTTTTACATTGTGTTTTTTTCTTTTTCTTTAGTATCAAACACGATAGAGTGTTTTCACCTATTCTTACATATAATGTATATAATCCATACATTATATATGGATTATGCATATATATGCATATGTATATATATGTGCATATAATATACATATATGTATATATTCTTTATTTAAAATAATAATATAGGCTTTATGTGTATGTTTATGTATATTTGTATGTATATGGTATATATATGTATATACGTTGTATATAATATGTTTATTACATATGTATATATATATGAATATATATGTGTGAGTGTTAGTGTTATATTATATATATATTTATACTGTTTATATATACATTTACATATACACACACACATTACACATTTATATATTTGCATATATTTATATATATTACACACTATACATATAGATTATATTACATACATATATACACATATTATTATATACCACACATGTGTAAACACACACACACATACACACCACACACACATTTGCTGCATTCATGTGGGGTTAGAAACGTGCCATAGGGGTACTGTAAACACGTCGAGTACCGTATCAGTTTATTTATATCTCTCTGCATCATTATCATTGAATTCATGAAACACACATACACATATACAGTCTTTGTGTATATTTCTTTATATGGATATCTGTTTATCTATCTACCGATTTATGTATATATTATACACATATTCCACGCACACACACACACACACACACACACACACACACACACAACACCACACACACACACACACACACTTCACACACACCACACACACACACACATCTATCATATATAATATATATATATATATATATATAATATACATATACATGCATATATTTATATTTCATACACACCACTATGTGTATAATATATCTATCTATATCTATATATCTATCTTTATATTTAGATATAGAAATTATTTTCCTACTGTAGAGTGTTATGTAGATGTCTTGTTTCAGGTGTGTGTGGTTGCGTGTGCGTCGTGACTGCGTTTCGGGTGTTATGTTCATATGTTAAATGCTTGTTATTACCTGTAGCATATCCATTTTAGGTTTAAATCACTATTAGATTCATAATAAAAAAGGCTCGTTTTGGAGAAAATTAAACATTAAAAACAGAAGTTATCAAACAATTACGTTACGATTGCATACGATTCTATTGTCATATATAAAAATTATATATATGTTATACAAATGTTTGTTTACTATATCAACACAAATCACACACAGGCATACTTACATTCAACAGTAACATCGGGTTCAACAGAAAAAAAGACGATATTACGCACAGTACTACCCCACAGGGACATTTTTTTTCACACACAAACAAAGCATTAATTCGGTGGAAAAGACTCTATTCTAGAATGTCACACTTTTAATAGCTCTCTCCCTTAGTAAAGTCCCAGTACATACATTCGTCGTGTTCCTGCGTCGACATTCTTGGCAAACGAAGCACTTTACGCTGTTACAACAATCTACTTAGGGTGCTTCGGGTTCACTTATATATTTTTTTTTTCTTCTTCTTCCTCTTGTTTCTCTTCTTTTTTTTTCTCTCTCTTCTCAAATTTCTTCCTCTCCATTCGCACATTTGTTTCTTCACGTCATCATTGTTCCCGTTGGTTTTGGTTAAAGAACTTTAATTGCATCTCTTTTCAACGTATGTACGGTTTGATGTCCATATAGGTAAATCATTTTTGAACATTTTCCAATCGATTTTACAACTTAACCAAACGCCATGGTACATTTTATTCATTTTATCTTCGTTTTCAGACCACAATAATGGGGCATTGGAGACAGTCCTCTGTACCACTGTTCGTAGTTTTTATGGTACAAAGCTCGGTGATGACACCACATGGACGCGATCAACATAGCCGATAATAGGAGTAAACAAAATTAGGAGGAAAATGTTTAAGAGTTCTTATGCCCTATCATTCCTTTCCATCCATTTTTATACAGTGACATACATCTAATCCTCACCTCCTTCGTGTTCTTCTTCCATTCCTCTCTCTCGCTCTCTCGCTCTTCGCTCTCTCGCTCTCTCGCTCTCTCTCTCTCTCTCTCTCTTCTCTCTCTCTCTCTCTCTTCTCTCTCTTCTCTCTCTCTCTCTCTCTCTCTCTCTTCTCTCTATCTTTTCGCTCTCTCTCTTTCGCTCTCTCTCGCTCGCTCTCCCTTCCTCTCCTCTCTCGCTCTCTCATCACTCCTCAGCGTTTTCCTTTTTTGTGTGTATGTGTGTTGTGTGTGTGTGTGTTACTTTTGTGTGTGTGTTGTCGTTGTGACGTGTTGTGTGTGTGTGTGTTTTGTAATTTGCCCTCGTTCTGGGTGTTTTGGTGTTGTTGTGTGTTATGTCTCGTGCTTTTTCTCGTGTACTTTTTACTTCTGTGTTGCGTGTGTGTTTATAATGCTTTGTGGTATTGTACACACAAGGCCCAAAAAAACATGCAAAGAAACAAACACAAGAATTACATTAAGTGCTACCCACACACGACAATTCCTTGATGTTACGTAAGTTCACAACACAAGTTAATCACATTATTTGGCATGCTACCAAATCTCACCAGAACTAGAATCTTCAGAGCAGAAAATGCAGTCATTTAAAAACAAAACACACACAACAAAGGAAATGGAGGACCCCTGCAAGGAAAAAAAAACATACTGTGCTGCAATACCTTTAGCGATTCAAGCCAGCGCCGGACGACAATCCTCGTATCAAACATAAAGCAATGACCCACGCCAAAAATAGAGCTGTTGCAGACGGTCAGGCGTTGCCTCAACAATTTTCAATATGTACGTCAATGATACTACTTAACTTCTCGGGTTAATCTGTCTTGTTGAGCGGCGTGCTGGTCGGATTCTCATTTACATTTATAATCGTAATGGGGAGACCGTGTAACTCTTCGAAATAATAAAAGTATTGTTGTGCATTTGTGAAGAGAAACATTTATTAAATAAGATGTTGATATTTCTTTAGATTGTTTTGTGCTTAATTGATAGCGTATGTACTGATTTTTACGAAACTAACGTTTGTTTGTTTTACTTCAAAGAATCCCGTTACGGAATGAAAAGTTGCGATTACATCGAGGTAAATGTTGTAAATCTGCCTAAATCATTCGTTAAGTTAAGTCAAGGAACCTCATGTAGAGCAGTTACTGACGTTCGACTTTACCCATTATCGTCGAGGGTGTTTCATAAATTCATTCTAATTAATACCAGTAACCTTGTATGTTTTCGAATACTAACACTCTTGTATGTAGAGATATGATTTTGTTATCTTCAACTGCAGTCTCGTATCCCTGTCCTGCCCCGTTAAGGTCTGCTCATATAAAATTTTCTGTTCATCACATAAGGCCGCGCCAGTCGTAACCTTGGGTCTTCAGAAGGATTCTCGTTTGACAGTGCAGTCCTTTCAGGATGGTAGGGGTCCGACTTCACTTGGTAAATTGCAGTGTCACTTCCGAATAGAAAAGGAATGATCAATTGCCTGCCTTGGATTCCTCAGATATTTCCCAGGCATGGGCTCTAAGGTATTACTTGAAAATTATATTCTAGTAAACCTTTGCAGATGGGAATACTTCTGACCGGCGGATCAGTGATGCATGACAAGTCATTTATTACGGCACTGGGAGTAGGATTGTAAGGGGAGTAGGAATTATGACGGCCACAGAGTAGAAATGTGACAGTGAGGTCGTGCGCGGCATGCGTGCTGTGGCGGACGCAGACGGAGGGCGACACGCTCTCCGTCCGTAGTAGTGCCGCCCCTTGGCTGGCGACGGGCGCGCGTGCTTGTTTGTGTCTGTGACGTCCGTAGCGAGCCCCGTTTGTTTGTACGGTGGTTGGTGCAGTGTGAGAAGAAGAGATTGATTCGGTCGCATAATATACTTCCGGCTCAGGCTGTCATGTGGGATAGGGTCATTCTAAGGGAACTATGCTTGACGTGCGCTGAGGATCATGATAGTAAGCGATTTTGAGTGGAGGCTGAGCGAGTACTTCAGCTTAGCGCGAGCGTGAGAGAGAGGGAGACCAGCTGAACGGGTAGATGCCTCTTACTGCAGTGTACCAGCGTTCCATCACAGAAATTGTATGCCACCACCACACTGGCCCTACCACTAGCATACTGTGTCAGCGCCCAACAGCCAGGTCAGCAGTGTCAGTGGTGAAGCAGCAGCAGCAGGTGTTACCACGTGTAGGTGCACGGACTCGTTATCTCGTTCCAGCCTGTCGTCAAGGTGAAGTGAACGAGGCGCTAAGCATGTTAGCATGATATGATCACAATTTTCTCAGTCGCCGTTTATTGGATACGGGAGTGTCACGAGTTGGCACCCGGCACGTGCCATGCGTCAGATTCCTCCTTGGCGTGGAAAAAGGCATGTGCAATTTCATGTTTACTGCACTTGTCACGTCCATCTTTCACCGGCCGATGACGGTGTCAGGGTTAAAGGGACAGCGTGGTGTGAAATAGTTGGGTATTTTATGTCATGCTTGTTATCGGACTCCACAAGGAGTGATGTTACTGGGTTTGTATTTGTAGTTTAATTGACACGTCATGGTATATTACAAAGATTAGTTACCTTCGAATATCGGTGATTGTATGGATTACTTGTGTGACTGCCTGGTCAGGGCTCGGATATTTTCTGTCTTTCGTTCTTCTTCTTCTTCTTATTATTATTCGTCTTCGTCTTCTTCGTCTTCGTCTGTTCTTCTTCTTCGCTACCCATACGCATGTTATGGTATCCGAAACTT
>NW_025917781.1:2500-6125 GCF_019202785.1 Penaeus chinensis | reverse complement strand
ATCTCTTTATTTGGAAAAAAAATAAATCTTCTGCTCACTGAACCAATGACTATGGAGGCAAAAAATGTATGTTATGTCATTGTTATATTAGTTTATTTTTTACACATAGATGGACTCCACATGTATTTGGTCACAATGGAGTCATTAATAATTTCCCTGTCTCACCTGTTTTATGTTTTTCCTTAGTATTTTTGAGGGATTCATTTTGATTATATTTCTTGTATTAGTATTTTGTTAAAATTATGTAATCATAGTGTTGATAATAATAGTAACCCTATTGACATTAAATCACTGTTCCTGAAATTCAGGAATGGTGATATCAGGCACAGTCATTAGGGCCAATAATTGACTCCTTGGCAGCTGAGCCACTTAACAAGAGCTTTTGTGTGTAACAGCATTCATTAAATACTACAGTGGACAGTATTACTTTTCTGTAGTCACTGGTCACACACTTGCACAAAGACACTCGCTCACCCAAAGCGTGCACACATGCATACAACATACACGCACATGGCACACGCATCAGCACACGCTCCGCCACACGCACAGCACTCGCACACGCACACGCACATGCACACCGCACACGCACACGGCACACGCACAGCACACGCACACGCACACGCAACACACACACACTCACCCACACACACACAACACACACACAAAAACACATCACACACAAACACGTACACACAAACACATACACCAAACACATACACACACAAACACAATCACAACACAAAAACAACACACACAAAACACACACAAACACACACACAAACAAACAACAAACAAACACAAAACAAACAACACCCAAACCACACACAAACAAACATACGCAAACAAATCAAGCACAAACAAACACACACAAACACACACAAACACACACACAAAACAACACACCTCCACTCAAACAAACCACACACACAAACACACAAACACACACACACAACCACAAACACAAAACACGCACAAAACACACACACACAACAAACACACACACACAGAACCACACACACACAAATCACAACATACACAACAAGCACACACAAGCACACACAAGCACAACAAGCAACCACACAAAAACACACACACACACAACACACACACACAAAACTCACACAAAACACACACACACACACACATACTCCATACACTTACACTTACACTTACACATACAATACACATACACATACATACACATACATACACATACATACACCATACCCACACACACACACTAACAAAACAAACAAACAAACATACAAAACACAAACAACACACCAACACACACACACATACACACACCACACACAACAAATGCTGTCTCTTACTGCGTTGTTGTTCACCCTCCTACTGATGTTTGTTAACTCGATGTGAAAGAGATCTTTACAGCATACTTGCTTGGGACTGCAGCTGTCTGGGTGTATTCAGTGCAGTATCTGGCCTTGGGAGCTGAATCCATCCAGGATAGGTGTGCTCCTTTTCCAGGGACTTTGATGGGTCCAGGAGTCCATTGGTGGATCACTCAAGTAGCAGGTAGAATTTAATCTCGCAGTAGATGCTGAGACCACAGATGCATGGTGATTGGGCTTGCTTATTCCCTGGCATGTAAGTCTTCAGTCACAAAGGAGGGAGGAGGGACTGGCGAACAGGAACTTGCTAAGAGGTGAAGGCCAGTGATTAGTAAATGTCCTTTGTTTGGCAAACAAGTCATGAGAAAATCTGAAACTTCTAATCCCTCTCCATTGGGACCTGAATACTTTGAATCAACAGTATAGGTAGAACAACAAAGAGTTTGCTACTGGGTGGTGTTATGATTCCAATGCTAGATCCACTCATTGGAGTGGAACATTCTATCCATGAAGTTAGGAGGCAAGAACCCAGATGAAGGTGATAAAGCAGCAGCAGCCAGCAATTTTTTTTTTTTTTTTTTTTTTTTTTTTTTTTTTTTTGCCATTCCTGTCAAATGTTAAGGCTATTAGTTCCACATGCTACCTTGGCAGTCCAGTACCATATCTTCAGACCTACTGGGGTGTGGTTTATCTCTCTTGGAAAGAAACGGAGATTGATGGGACTGAAGGCAACAATCAGAGCATACACTGCTAGCATAAACATACCGAGAGAGGCAGGCAGACAGACATAACAGACAGACAAACAGACAGACAGCGGCAGGCAGGAGGCAGGCAGGCAGGCAGGCAGGCAGGCAAGGCAGGCAGGCAGGCAGGCTGGCAGTCAGGCAGGCAGGCAGGCAGGCAGTTGAATCCTGGTCATTAGCAGTATCCTAGTTTTTTAGGGTGTTGGCATTACCTTGGGTCTTCTAAATTTACTATTAGGAGTATTTTCTTGAAAAAACTATGTAGGTTAATAGGTTTCTGCCTGTGGGCTACACTTTTCAAATAAAATTTGTATTTACTTATGCATATAATTATACATACACATGTATGTATATGTGTTGCAAAACACATTAAATTAAACTGCACCACTTAAAGTAAAAACTAATCTTCTATTTTTTACTGTGAATAATTCATTTTTGAGTATAAACTACTGCTCTATGCAAAGTTTTGAAATTTTCACATATAAAGCATGTTTGCATTACTTTTTATTCATGCGCATGCAATATTTGTAAAATCGGGTATTTCTCTTATTACTCTTGACTTCCGATCCACAATATCTAGGTATAGGTCCATAAGTCAATATTCTCAGGCTTTTTCATCTAAAGTGATTCATTTTAAATTTTCTGGGATCAAAAAAAAATGAAAAATATATAGAATGGAGATATAAGCAATTCATATAATTATCAAGATATACCATGACATAAGTTGTTATTTAGAGGAATGACTACAGGTCATGCACTCAGATGACTTTTGCCTGTGTGCTAGGGTCCTCCGGCAGTTATAAATCATTACAAGAGGTTTATTTTAACCAGAATCAGGTAAAAATATTGGAGCTCTGAGGTAAGCGTGCATTCCTTCTGAATGTTCATATGTTAACAGCTTCCTATGTGGCTGCTGAGCTGTAGGGGCAAGTTGACAATGGCTCTCCACCCTCAGAGACGAATACACATTTAGGCTAGACTCTGGTAAAACAGGATTTCAATTGAAATCATTTTTATTCCATGGCACATAGATGATCCCAAACCATTTAAACCCACACAGACATTTAAATCTGTACATATGGTGAAGATTTTGCTAAGAGAAGTTCTAAATGAGTATACAAAAATATTTTGAGCCACATTTTGAAAAAGCTATATTTTGACCATACCCCCCCCCCCAGGTATCATATACCCCTTAAATCATTGTAGAGCATGGTAGTGGATTGGTTGGGGCTGCTTGCTGGTATACTCAAGGAAGGTGGTGGACTTGGTGATCACAAATTGCTGTGGAGAGATTTTTTTTTCTGAGAATTCCAAAATGGATTGTAAAATGGTAGTGAGAGTGCTGTAAGACGGGTGGAGCTATGGAGCTTCATCTTGTGAAATCAGAATGAGGCAGGGCTCTTTCTCTGCAGCAACACTTCAGCTTTGCATGAATTGGATTATTGGTAGATTTTGCTGTCTGATGTACTTGTGGTGTAATGCTGGGCAACATTGATGGTCACTCACTTGATTTTCTGTTGTGTCCAT
>NW_025917780.1:5000-6108 GCF_019202785.1 Penaeus chinensis | reverse complement strand
AGTCACTCCGAGTTGGCACATGTGTTAGCGCGCGGACCCGCGGTTTGATTAGGGATGGGTATACAAGCAGGCAAGGGTGACACTGCCTTTTAAATTATCAATAGTGATTTGAGAGAGCATATGTTCTGCAAGTAGAAATGAATGGGTGTTATATATAAATTTATATTTATATATATATATTATATATATATATATATAATATATTTTGGTGTGTGTGTGTGAAGGTATGTATGTATTTGTATATTTATTGTATTATATATATATATTTAATATTATATATTTATATATATATATATTATATATAATGTATACTACGTCGTAAGCAGCTTTTGTATCCTAATTCTCTTCGGTCAGTAGTAATATCATTAGCATGGAAACTATAGTTAAAGGTAATAAAATTTATTATAACGTAGAACCACACACACACACAAACTCACACACACACACACACACACTCACACACACACAGACACACATATATATATTATATATATATATATATATTATATATATTATAATATGTATATATTCCCTGATTAAAATACACGATGGAAGTCCCTTTGTAATGCCCCACATGCAGGCACTCCCAAACACTACCTAAACAATTGGTTTTCCTTTACAAGGAGGATCGAAAAAATAAAACGTGATGTTTCAATTTTATAAGTTCGTTAGCTTAGTGCAAAGACGAAAAAAAAAGAAAAAAGTTTTCAGTTCTCGAAAAGAATCTGAACATCTCTTGATGATGGCGCGTTCTGCTGAAAAAATATGAGGAAGAAATAACATTTATAGTAAGTGTAAATTATTTACCCATTTTTTTTATTCTTGCATTGCTAGAAAACCGTCTATTTCCACCTGCAGAAATCGAAAAATAAATTTGATACTCTCCAGCCGACTACTCATAGCACTTATTTCATTCGTTTTCCTTTCTTCATTGTTCAGCAAATGAAAGGGGTTCATTACAATCAACTCGATTTTGGAAGGATTTGTCGCGCATGGAAAACCTTGTGCACCCACTATGGTTCTCTGCGCCTTATTGGCAATTCCTGAGCTGTTCCATAACCTCGCAGGATCTGAGCGAGGTCTTTCCCTCTATCTGTGAATTTTCCTT
>NW_025917780.1:0-2500 GCF_019202785.1 Penaeus chinensis | reverse complement strand
TACCTTTCTCTACATGTTCAAGTATATATGCATACAGAGAGAGAGGAGAGAGAGATAGACGTGAGTGAGAGAGAGAGAGGAGAGAAAGAGACTTAGAGAGAGCATGAGACGAGAGAGGAGGAGAGGACGAGAACGAGAGAGAAGAGAGAGGGAGAGAGAGAGAGAAGAGGAGAGAGAGAAGAGAGAGAGAAAAAAGAGAGAGGGAGAGAGGAGAGAGAGAGAGAGAGGAGAGGAAGGGGGTACGATAGATTGTACCAAACATATCAAGATGTTTTTGCTCGAGTAAAATAGTCTCGACGAAGTAAAACCAAGAACACTTCTCTTGATATAGCCACATATGTCTTCTCTTTTTTTTCTTTCGTTTCATGTCCGTTTATCACTTATTCTTCGCTCTCCTCGAACGGTTTTTCACATACTTTATGATCACGGTACTTCTCTCATTAACTTTTCTCCTTCTTTCTTCTAATTTAAACTTTACTGTGACTATAATATAATTCTTCTTTATCATTATTATCAATGTTGATATTGTTGTTGATATTATTGTTATAATAACGATACTATAATTATTTTTATTCTCTTTTTTACCATTTATTTTTCATGTGTTTTTTCTTATCTGTCTCTCTTTTTTTCTAAATCACAGTCCTTTTTTCTCACATTTCATTCACTTTTTCTTATTTATTTTTTTTTTATAATCTCATCTCTCTCCCCTCCCTTTTCCCATTTTTTATAATTTATCATATTTTACAAAGTTCGTACCGTCTCTCTTATTTTTTCCACACGTGCCTCACTTTCGCATTATCTTATTTCCCTTAATATCTAATTCTTACCCTCGCTCTACCCTTCCACCTTTCGTATTCTTTCCCTTTTTTCCATATTCCTCACAATTTCTCACATTGTTCCTCATTTTCTTTCCTCCCTTTACCACTTTCCCTTTTCTCGATTCTCCCCGCTTCAGCACTCCCGTTACCTCTTATCACTTCTGTAAATCCTGTTCCATATTGGTACTCCTTCATCCCAGGCCTCGAAGCAAATTGTCAGGTTGTCAGTCACAATTACCGGAAACAGACTTGGTGGAGGCGAGAGAGAAAATCTAAATCATTCACTATTACCGCTCCCAGAAAACGGGCCCCTATATATTATCCTGCATTCTCAGTTTTATCTCTCAGATTTCCTACATATCTTCGTGGCATGTATTTGATGACGAAGAACATGATGAATAATAACTTTAGCGGTATGATGATTATCCATTCTCATTTATACCTTTGTACATCTGTGCAATGAGCACAGTTCACCACACCACACACACACACATTCGTACACACACGCGTCACACACACACGCACACACACACACAACCACAATAAGCAACACACACACACACACACACAACACACACACACACACCATCACGCACACACACCACACACACACACACACACACATACACACACACAAACACTCACTCACACACACCACACACACACACGCGCGCGCGCATACACATACGCACACACACACATACCACCACACAACACACACACACACACGAACACACAAACACACACACCACCACACCACACACGCACGATATATGATATTATCATATGCGATATATATATTATATTTATATAATATATCATATAATATCATATATATATCACACACCAACACCAACACACACACACACACACACGATATATGATATATATTTATGAGTATATATATATTATATATATATATTTATATTATATATAGATATAATTTATATATATATCACACACGCACACACACACACACCACACACACACACACACACACACACACTTATATATATATATTATATATATTATATATTATATATTTATATATATATATAATATATATATATACACGTACACACACACACACACACACACACACAACGATATTTGATATAATATGATATACATATATATATAGTCTATATATATATATATATATCACACACGCACACACAAACACCACACACACAACACAACAACACACACATTCATATAATGTTAGATATATATATCATATACTATATAATAATATATATTTATATCATACCCACCTGTCCCCTATATATCATATTATATATATAATATTCCACACATACACACACAACCGCACACACACCACAACCCCAACGCACACACACACACACACACGTATATATCGATATATATCATATATATATATATTATATATAAATATATATATATAAGTGAGTGAAAGAATAAAAAATCTGTAAGGAGAAAGAGGAATTAATCAGGCCAAATTGATGAGATCTCATTCAGTTCTGTATTTATCTTTGTTTTCTTGTCCATGGGCTTATTATTCCTTATTTTATTATCGGATCCTTTTGGATTGCAACTTTCTTTTGTGTATTTGATCATCTATTTACTGTCAGACCATGAAGTGGGTTGTTTTTCGTTCTCACATATGGATTTCCAAAGTATTTTCGGTCAAGTTTACGTCA
>NW_025917779.1:0-6043 GCF_019202785.1 Penaeus chinensis | reverse complement strand
TAATGTGTGTATATATATATCTATACATAAATACACCACACACAATGTAAGTATACTACATATATTTATATATGTGTAATACATATATAAACATATATATAATATATGTATAATATGCACATAAATATGCATATATATAGCATGAATTATATATATTTGCATAGCAAATGCCAGTACACACGTACACGCGCGCGCGCGTGCGGACAAAATAGATGGATAGATACAAAGAATAGACAAGAGAAGTAATGAAAAAGCAAACACAAGACGACCAATAAACGAAAGCAAATGACATCCAGACACGGACTTCCCTCAACAAAACGAGCAAACCAAAAAATAAATAAACAAATAAATAAAACGAAATTAAAATGGATCAACAAAGGAAATTTTGCAAAATATAGGCTACCCGGTTCGCAGAAACGTGAGCGCTGCAGCCTCCCCTTACCAGCGACAAAAACGCTCCTAAAAGGACTAGGCAAGCCTTATAAAGCCTTCTTTCTCATTCTGTCGCTGCGGAGTTTTCCGCAGAGATTAAGACCCGCCTGCAGAGTCTCTCCTCAGGTTAAAACGACTTTTCGCGTCTGTAATGAATCGGCCGTCTATTTGGAGTCAATAAAAGTTAGAGCTAGGCTCCAATAGCGCTTAGTCATAAGTGACGCGAGCTAAAACGAAGAGCTTTCCATTAACCAGAGCTCGTTCAGAATATGGTGTGCTGAACACGACTTGATAATAACGACTGTTTGTCGTTGTAGATATACCAATCCAGTTGGTTTTGTTTGTTTTTCCTATATTACCCATTAATACAATTATTCATCAGTATTAAATTCTATATCAAATAAAAACAAAAATGGAGTGCCACATTTTATCCTTTGTATAACCCATTAACGGCCGTCGTTCCGCCCCGTATAACTGACACAAAAGCCATTCAGCAACATGAATTCCAGTTTTCATGAGAGGAACCGTTTGCTTGATCTAATAACGCCGGCCGCGCACGAGGCTTCTGGCCAAGAGTTCTGATTCCGGTAATGCCTTCGCCGACCACCGCGCTTTTGTTCTTGCCCCATTCGTCCTTGTTTCCCGAGGAAGAAAATAGTGTTTATCCGCTCCGGGCAAACGTGTTATAACGCGTCGCCATTTATTCCTAAAAGCGGGAGATAAAATAAAAAAGTCGTGTAGGCTGCCTCCGCAGCGGTTGTCGATAAGCATTGCCTGCCGTGCATGCTAATATCCAGCCAAGCTTCTTCCTCGCTCACGGCACAGCGGCCCCCATTCACCGCGGGCGTGGGACAGGCGGGGAAGGGTCTTCCAGTCGCTTCTCAGGTCTTTTTATGGCGCGGCGTGCACCTCTGCCACGCAGCGCACCACTATACTCAAACACACACGTCACGCCTGCGTGTGTGTTTGCATTCCCTTCAATGGATTTATAGTAAAGAAAAATTGTGTTTTTTTTTAGAAAAAAAAAAATCATAATTTAAATTGAATAATCTATATTATAAAAAAATATATATATAATATATAATATATATATATATATAAATACATATGTGGTGTGTGTTATATTATTATTAAAATAGGTATAGTTTTTGGCAGTTACCGACATTCTATCTAAAAATGACAAAGTAATGTAATCTATTTCTCCTTAAGGGGAGGGAGAGAAGTTGCCATCAAAAAAAATAAAATAATAATATTAATAAAAATTATCCTAAAAACTACCGATCATCCTCTACGAGCTTTTTGTTCTCTTGCGGGTCTGAATCAATCACCTATGAAGAAGTATAAGTACTAAAGCCTTCCGAGGCCAAGTTTTCAATAGCATCGAAAAAACAGGGTTTACTCTTAGCCCTAGCAGTCTGTGTTGAGAACATTAAACTAACCCAAGACCCTTTTTCCCCTATTTTCTAGGCGTGGCACTCTATAGCTGTTAATGAAGAGACAAAAGCCTTGTGTCCCTCAATAATTCTGTGCTCCCGGTTGTCTATTAGTCCCGGTCCCCTTGACGTAAGTGGGTACCAAGACATTTATTTATAAAATATAAATAAATAAAACTAAATCTAATTATATATATAACTGAGAGAGAGAGAGAGAGAGAGAGAGAGAGAGAGAGAGAGAGAGAGAGAGAGATGCGGAACACCGCACCGGCGACCCCGCAGAAGAAATATGAGAATACAGCCCATAGAATGATATAATTGTGTGTGTGTGTAAGCATATATATATAAATATATAAATATAATATAAATATAATAATTATATAATATATATTAGGATATTATGCTCACACACACGACCGACGCACACACACCACAAACACTACGACACATCCATACACCCACACACACGACACACCCACCCCCACACGACACACGACACAACACACACACACACACACACACACACACACACACACCCACACATTACACACACCACACATACACACACACACCGCACGATATATATATATGGAGAGAGATGAAACACACACTTTCATCAAACGCAACAAATTTAACGCCAAAGGCTACCGTGGACTCGCAATAAGCATCCAGTCCACTGCCGAAATAACGAAAGGTAGACATAGATAGGTGAAAACCAATTTTCCATCATGCGTCCTGCTATATTGTATTGCTCATGCGATGTGTGTGTTTTTGTATTGTTGATTTGATAGTTAAGTATGTGTGGGGTTTTTTGCTATTACATCAAATATTTACCACTGAAATTTCAGATTGTTAAGTTCGACCCGACGATTCATGTAGCCTGGAATGTTTCCGTGGCACCTGGAAGGAGCAACTTGTCTTTGCAATCACACGACGCCTTGAAGCGCGAAAGTAGCAATATGTATATATATATAATAATATAAATATATAAATAACAGTATATATATTATATATATACACATATACTACATATATTTTCGACACAAACACAGTGACGTGTACACAAGTTTGGGGAGCGGGCCTAGATCCTGTAGTGGAATAAATTTGTTAACAACAGTATATGTTAAAGGAAAATAGCACAGTAAGAAATTAAATTTGAATTCGTACGTTTCAGAACTCTTCACGAGTTCCTCTGCAGAACGAAAGATATACCAAATTGATACAAGGAGGGAACTTAGACAAGAATATATTGTGGGTTGAGAGACCAGAACGAACAAAAGCTGAATCAGGTCTCAAAGAGCAGGTCAAGTCTCGTGTCTAGGGAAGGCTTTGCTAATTACCGAAAAGGTAAGTCATCCAAGCCCCATTGAACAGCGACTCAAATTAAGCGTTAGGCCTTTCAACGGAATCGCAATGTGAAGTAGCTTAAGCTTGGTCCTGCGAATCTATAAAATGAGATGTTGAATCCAGAACTGCCTTTCGTCTATTCGCCCTCCCGACACGATTTGGTTCGTTATGTTGAGATATATTTTTCTCTGTGGCAAGTGAACGTCGACTTCATGATTTTTTTTCGGGGAAAACTCAACACGTCGCGCGTACTATTAATCTTAAAGTAGGATGGAAGATTCAGGTAAATTACTTTTTCTCGATGTCCTTTTATTAAATGTAATTGCAATCATAATTTTCTTTATTATTAAGAAGGTCCATTGGCAACATACCTGATTGATGCCCTTCCGTACATACGATGGTTTCAGCGCGCTTCCACTATACACAAGCGGCCGACGTACGATATCGTCATTTTCTCGTCGTGAGATCAAGCTCGAGCTAAACAGTTCGGGAAACGCAGCTTTATATTACAGGCTCCGGGGCGGATCGAATTGAACTCGGGATCCACGAGGGTCGGAGTCTTGCTCTAGCCATATGAACCACCGTCGGCAAGTTATATTATATTATATATAAATATACTTATTAATTATATATATATGTAATATATATTACTATATATATATGTTATATATGTATATATATTATATATGAGACCGGAGGGGCCTACGTACTAAACCAACCATGCCACACGACACCAATATAAAAGGAGTGTGACATCTAGGAGTCTAACCTAGCTAGAACCGAAAGGTTGATTCTGAGGTATATATATATATGAAGATGGAATAATGCAATACGCATTGAATATAGTGTATATCAATCCTTCCCTGACTGGCCTCGAAAATAGGTCACTCCGGGTATGAGTCCGGAGGGAAGTCTAAACAACCATTGCCACTACGACTCACTAAAAGGATTTGTGTTCAGTATAGTAGACACAAAAACTCAATATTGCTGCGGTTGAATGTGAGCTCGCCCAACTATATTTTTTCCTTAGCTAACAAGGAATCGATTAAGCAGATTAACAAGTTTCACTACTTCTGATCTACCTTCGAAAATCTTCATGTTCATTTTTTTACACTAATTTCTATTTTGCCATATCATTGCAAGCATGTGTTTTACCTTAAATGTAGCTATTGATCATGGTTGACAGAGTTTCTTTACTATCACCTCATAAAATATTACATTGAGAAACACGGGTTATATTTCGGGTTTGTCGCCATCAATGACTTCTGTAAACAATCTCCGCTCTATGTATGAACCCACCTCCTCAGGCCACTGAAGTATCTGTAATGAAGATTGCAGTCAGGTGCCGTTTCACTAGAAAAAGTAAAGCTATAGGTGTTCATGTGAATGAAACGCAGGGTTGAACATGGAGTAATTATGCTATATCAAAAACCATTATATACAGGATTACTTGTATTTCTGATATTAATACTGCCGCTTTTCACCACCATTTACTACTACAACTGTGCTGTTCCTTGTTGCCCCTGCTCTTCACTCTATTAATTATTACCATTACACGTTCTTTAGTTCGTGTAGGGAAACGGACTGGGCTTATGATAAAATAATGCGACACACATCTCGAATTCTCGGCCCAAGTATTGGATTTTGGGTTCGAACAGCGGCACAAAGTGAGGATAATATATCTCACTGTTATGAGCCAACATTTCCCAATGGCAGCCTTTCTCGTCAGAAGGGAAGTCTCCGCACACGCTGCTGCCACGCGCGCCAAGTAAATTCTGTTCTCGGTGATTTGCGTTTTCATTTTTTATCTCGTGATGTCTCTTTCCAGGCTTACGGTTGGTTACTATGGGGTTTTACTTTAGTCATCGTAATTCATTGCATTGATTGCATTTCCGGTTGTTGATTTTTGTAGTTGTACTCGTTGTTTTCAGTTTAAAAAATATTTTTTGTATTTGAATTTTATGTTAATTTTTGAATATTGAAATTTTTACTGTTTCGTACAAACAAGGATGAGGGATTGTTCTTTTAATTTTTTTTGGTTTGAAACTTATATTCTATGTTTAATTTTGATTTTATCACAGTCCATCTTCATGACATTCATTTCATGATAACAGCATTGCATCGGACCATTGGCAACCAGTTTGATGTGAAAGACTATACAAAATGTACGGCGGGCGTGAAGGAGCCACTCGAACGACCTAAACAAACGAACAAACGAGCAAGCACAAAAACAGGTTCGGTGAGGATAGCCCCGTTTAGTGGACACCTCTAGGTGGTTTCGTCGCGCGCTTGGCCTCTCTCGAGCAGCCGATATTCCTGTCTTGTGGCTGAAATCGGATCCTTCTCCAGGTTAGCGTTTTGGGCCAATGCATCGGCCGGCCCAACAGAATTCCTCAGCTTATATTAGTGAACTTTATCGTTATCATTTATGCACCTTTATTTACTCTTTTTCATCTTTACATTTATTGTTCATTTTGCTTTTTACCATCTTTATTCCTTGTCGCACTCTTCCGGAGCAAATATACTCTAGTTGTGGTACTTTCATTCTCATCGTAAAAATGGGTAATTTTCGTGAGAAATCGCGTGGTTCAGCGGCTTGCTCCGGTCTGTATAAAAAAAGAACCATTCTGCCTTTTCTTTTGCGTATTTCCTTCGGATAAGAGAAAATGATGTTACTTCGAGAACTTCTGTGTCTGGTATTATATTACGAGCTTATCACCCATTATCATCATTCCTTTTCATCATTATCATTATCTTCAGCTACTATCATTATCCTCATCATTCATTTTCATCAGTATCATATTATATCGTCCTTATCATTATGTCATCTT
>NW_025917778.1:0-5980 GCF_019202785.1 Penaeus chinensis | reverse complement strand
TATGGGAGATAAACAAAGAGTCTCGCTCGCACGGCCCAGGCTACAGGTACTCTCTCTCTCCAATCCACGGTTAATTGGCTCAAAGCATCGTGGGGTATTCTAGCGTAAGCCAGAGCTCCTTTGCGGAAGACTGCTTGCTTAAGATAACCCTTGCTGCAGGCATAGAGAAGAGGCGTGGTCGGTCGAGCCCTATTTTTTCCTGTCTGGTGGTTTAACTTATGGGGGTTTTACGATGACGGACGGAGGACTTCGAGGACCCCTCTTTTGTAAGATAAGTTAAGTGTGCACCAGCAGTACATGCGGCCTTTGCTTTATTTTAATCACTTGCGTATATATCCAAGCTCTTTTATTAAATATCAGTTTTATGTGTTTGTTTCTTTTTCGTAGTGAATGTTCTTTAAGAAAGGAGTTGTGACCAGGCTCCTTTTGATTTTTCCACACGGGGTGTGGTTAAGTTGAACTTCGCGGATGTTCGTAAAACCCCGTTGTATAAATTTAAAGTAACATTAGAGAACCAAAAGGGCTTCGACATATGTTAAAATAAGGATGAATGTACAGGATGTGTGGTAAATTTCCCGAACCAAATCTATCCCAAACGCACCGTGCCTCGGAGAGTGCTTACTGCTCCTGCGTCCCGCTCCGTCCGCATAGCGTTAGTAGATGTAAAGTTAACAGTAAATTTACCAGTGTAAGTGGTCGAAGTTGACCACTAATGTCAAAGCCTTTCTGGTCACTAAGAGTCGCTAGGAGTTGCCAGAAAACGAGGTTCGACAAATCTGAGGATTGACTCCCGAAGCCTTTTTCGTCTTTAGGATGCCACAAGTGATGTTGTGTTTAGTGTGGAACTCCAATAGATTGACCCTTACACGGACGTGAACTACAATTTAATATCTAGACAATACATATATATATAGATATATATATATATAATATTTATATATATATATATGTATACTATATATGTTATATATATATATATTATATATATATATATATATATATCTATTAATATATATATATATTATGTTTATATAGTAATGTTATTATATGTATGTAAATATATGTATGTATATATTTATATATGTATATATATATATATATATTATATAGTATTATATATATTAAGTATATATATGTATGAATATTTATGTTTATGTATATATAAATTATATATTTATATAATATATATGTATGTATATATTATTATATATGTATATACATGTATGTATATATACTATTTATATATATTATATATATATGTATATATATATGTATTTATAATATATATAATATGTTTTATATTACTTATATATATATGGATATTAAAATGTTATATGTTATATATATATATGTATATATTATATGTTATATTATGTATATTATATATGTTTATATATATATATATATTTATATGTATATATATATATGTATATATATATGTATATATTATATATGTAATTTATATGTATATATATATGTATATATATATATATGTTTATATTATAGTGTATATATATTATATATTTATTTGTATGTAGAATTATATATTTATAGATATATGTATATATTTATGTATATATAGATATATATATATATATATATATGTATATATATATGTATTTATTATGGATATATATATGTTTATTAATATATATTTATATATAGATATTTTATATATATATATTGTTTATATATATGTATTTTATATATATTTATATAGGTATATAATATATAAAATATATATATATATATATATTATATTATTATATATATATATATATATATATATTCAATATATATATGGTATATATAATATTTATATTTATATATATATTGGTATATCTATTATGTATGTATACATATATACAATATATATATATAGATATATTTTATATATAATATTATATTATGAATGCATTTATATTATATTATTTATAGAAATATTTATACATATATATGGAGAAAAACCGCAATGCAAAAATCGTATTAAACGAAGAGTGTTTTGCCATTCATATATATATACATATATATATGTATATGTATTATATATATATATATATATTTATGTATAGTATATATATGATTATATATTTATAGTTTTATATATAATATATATATATTTATATATTTATATATATGCACTATATATATATATTCATGATATGCATATGTACATACATATTTATATATATAATATGTAATATTAATACATTATATTAACAATATATATAATATATTTATATTATAGATATATACATATATATATATATAATATATATTTTAGATATTATATATATACGGCTCTAACACTGAACCATTGCGGCAGTCCATTTATATATAATAATATCTATTATATATATATATATATTATATATTTATAATATATAATATACCTGTGTGTTGTGTATGCAGGTTTTTATATATATTGTAGATAGTTGATATGTATACACAACACACACACACATTACTTTATAAATTGAATCTATAAATATGCAAAAAATATGTATTACACATTATATTTATACATATATTGTATATCATTTATTACTTGTGTTTATATATTTATATACATTTGTATGTAGAGTATTATAATATATATATAGATAGATAGATATGTTATATATATTATATTTACTTATATGCATAAAAAAAATAATGTATATACATATATGTATTATATATTACATATATGCATAAATATATATTTGATATATAGATATATACATAATTAACATATGCGTATACATATGATAATATATATATATATATATATATATTTATTATTTATATATATATTATATATGATATATTATACTATTTATATTGATTATATATATATATGTTTTATTATACCATATATTATATACCATATACATACATACACCTTACACACACACGTACACTCACAACTTACTACAAACACACACACACACACACACACACACACGCACGCACGCACACACACACACACACACACACACACCACACACACAATATATATATATTATAGATTATATAATATTATTATATATTTTATTATTATATATATGTGTGTGTTTGTAAATATAGACATATATACATTTATACATATATATGTATATGTATACCCATTTATATACTATACCATTATACATACATACACATTCACACACACTAACAATCACACACTAACATAAATATTAATATACACACATTATATTTGTTATATGCATATATATGTATATTTAGTGTATATATATGTTGTGTGTGTGTGATATATTATTGTTTATATGTATATTATAAACTATATACTATTTATTCATATCTATGCATATATAATATATATATATATATATATATTTATATATATATGCATGAAGAAATTAAATAGCATATGTATTATGTATGTTTGTGTGTGTTTTAAATATATGATATATTATATATATATATATATTATAGAATGTGTGTGTGTTGTGTGTGTGTGTGTTTTGTTGTGTGTGTGTGTGTGATGTGTGTGTGTGCATAAATTATATATGTATATTATATTATATATATATATATATATGTATTGTATACATTTATATCTTATTTATTTGCATTATACATATATGTATATACTTTATGTGTGTGTGATTGTTACTATATATATGTTTTGGTGTGTGTGTGTGTGTGTGATCTGTTGTGTGTGGTGTGTGTGTCGTGTGTGTGTGTGCTCCTTGATTTTTCCTGTGTGTGAGTATTGCATTGATATTATCTGTTTGAACTCAAAACTCCGGAAGCACCAAACAAGGAGAACGGTTTCGGCTGCAGTTCGTACCATAGATATGCATCACACTTTAGCGTACCGTCAATATCAAATCGGATCTGGTGGTCGAATTCTTTTTTCGGTTCACTTCCGAAACACGGATGATTCTTTTCAGTAGTTTATTTTTCATTTTACATTCTGCATTCATATACTGCATTGGTTGTTTTTCGAGATTTTTTCGTATAAAAGTTATCGCCGGTTTATTTATATATTGTATATATTATATATATATTTATTTATAGTTTATATATATATATAATATATATCTATATATATATGATATATATGTTTTTTATACATATTTACTGTGTGTGTATATAAATTTATATATATATATATATTTATACTATATATACTTTATATATTATATATATATTACACAACAACACATTTATATTAATAAATACATATTTTATATATATATATATATATATATATATATATTTATTCATTTACATATATATATATATATTTATATATATATATATTTTACACACACACACCACACACACACACAACAAACACACACACACACAACACACACAAACACACACACACATTATATATATCTATATATTGATATATTTATATATATATATTTATATAGTATTATTATTGATATATTTATATTGTTTATATATATTTATATAATTTATATATATATATGATTTATATTTATATATTTTTACACACATATACATGCATATATATTTTTATATTTATATATATATTATATATTTACATATATATATATATATATATTTACATATATCTATATATATATATATCATAGATATTTACACTACACACAATATATTATATTTTTTTATATATATATATATATATATGAGTGTGTGTGTGTGTGTGTGTGTTGGGTGTTGTGTGTGTGTGTGTGTGTGTGTCGGCGTGTGGTGGTGTGTGTATGAGTGACGAGGAGGAGAGTGTGGTGTGTGTGAGTGTGTGTTGTGCTGTTGCCATATACTATATATAACTAAGGTGAATTCCTACGCAACCCATCGGTTCTCAGTCAGCACAAAAAGGATGGAATTAATTTCAAAACTCTAATAGGATTGTTTTCCGTCGAGTTTTACGTTGGTACGGCTCAATCGCCCTTTTCTCTCCGTCTTCTAATAGAATCGTTTAAAAATTTCTTTTAAAGTATTTTCTTTGATCTGTTATCTAAGGAAAATCGGAGTGAAACATAAAGTTAGTTGTTTTTCATGTAATTTGTTGTTGAAAGTTAAGATCTTTTTTTTATTTACATACATACATCATACAACATACACACCCACACATATTATACATATATATATATATATATATATATATTATATATACATATGTGTGCGTATGTGTGTGTGAATGTGTGTGTGCGTGTGTGTGTGCGCGCGCGCGTGTGTGTGTGTGTGTGTGTTGTGTGTGTGTTGTGTGTGTGCGTGTGTGTTGCGCTTGTGTGTGTTGTGTGTGTGTGTGTGTTGTGTGTGTGTGCGTGGTTGTTTGTGTGCGATGAGTTGCTGTGTGAGTGTGTGTTGTGTGTGTGTATGTGTGTGTGTGTTTGCGTGGTTATGTAGTGTGTGTGTGTGTTTTGTCATTATTATATTGAGGAGAAAAGAAGGAAAAATAGGCGATGAAGAAAGAAAAAAAACACACTCTCTCTAATCTAATGATTTAATGCCCTGCCTTATAGTTTTTTGGTGACATTTTGTTAACCTTCAGATGTCTCCACATGTGCGCTCCTGAAAGGGAGTCTATCAGTAGGCCCTGCGACGATCCTGATTTTCCCATTCTTAAATTATCGGGAAATATAATGTTTTTCTTATTATACCATTGCTATCGATACTATCATGGTTATTGTGTTATGATTTTTAATTTGTCATTAAATAATCTTAGTCAATGAAATGTTGCAAAAGACCCATTCTAATTTGAAGGAAAAGGTAAACAGGTGAGATAGGTAGCTTATATGGCCTCATATTTGGGATTAAGAACTTGTAGAGCATCTTGTGTAAATACAATAAAGAAACGTGGATTACAGGGCATGGATGTATTTTTTCCACATGGGGCGAATGGGTTTTAAAGACTCCCTTGTCGGACAGAGAGCCTTTTTTTGCATAATGTTATTGTTTTTTTTTTCTCTTTTTTCTTTCTTTTTTTTTCTTTCTTTTTTGCTGGTGTCACCTTTTTTGGATGTTGGATTTA
>NW_025917777.1:0-5936 GCF_019202785.1 Penaeus chinensis | reverse complement strand
ATAATAATGAAAAATAGAAATGATGATGATAACTGTTATTATTATCATGGTTATTATTATCATTATCACTATTATTATCATTAAAGTTATCATCATTATCATTATTATTTTAAGCATTATTATCATCATTATTATTTTAAGCAGTATTATTATCATTATCATCATTATTTTTTATTTATTTTATTATTTTAGTTATTTACATTATCATTATAATCATTACCATTACCACTATCATTATCATTATCAATATATTGTTATCATTATTATCATATCATCATTCACATTATTTTCATTGTTGTTATCATTATTATCATTATTATTATTACTATTATTATTATTATTATTATTAATGTTATCATTATTATATTATTATTATTATTATTATTATTATTATTATTATCATTATTACTATCATTATAACTACTACTATTACTACTACTACTACTACTGCTATTATTATTATCATTATTATTATATATTATTATTATTATTATTATTATTATTATTATTATTATTATTATTATTATCATTATTATTATTATCATTAATATTATCATTATTATTAATAATATAATTATTACTACTATTAATTATTTATTATTATTATTATTATTATTGTTATTACTATTATTATTATTATTGTTGTTGTTGTTATTATTATTATTATTATTATTATTATAATTATATCATTATTATTATCATTATTATTATTATTATTATCATTATTATTAATATTATAATTTTTATAATTACCATCATTATTATTATAACTATTATATTATTATTGTTATCATTATTATCATTATTATTACTATTATCATAATTATTATTGTTATCATTATCATCATTATTATTGATATCGCTATTATCATTGCTATCATTATCAATACTATTATCATCATTACTATTATAATTATTATTACTATGATTTTTTGTTATCATTATCAATAATATTATTATCATCATTAACATTATTATTTTCATTATTCTTCTTATTATCAGTATTGCTATCATTATTACTATCATTATTACTAATATTATCATTATCATCATTGTTATCGTTATTATATATTATCATTATGATTATTATTGGCATTGCCATTACCATCATTATCATCATTATTACTTTCATTATTGTTATAATCATTATTATCATTATCATAATTATTGTTATTGTATCACTGTCAATATATTAATTATTACTACCATCATTATTATTATCATTATCATCATCATCATCATCATTATCGTTCATACAGGTAGAAGCAGTAGTAATAGTGGTAATAATGATAAGAAGAAAAAACTACATTAACAATGATCATGAAAATAGTGATAAAATGATGGTGATAATAATGATAACAATGATAATAATAGTAATATAATGATAATAATGATGATAACTATAAAAGTAATAACAATTGTAATGATAGCAATAATCATAGTAACAATAATAAAAATAATAATGATAATAATAATAATAATAATGATAATAATAATAATGATAACAACAATAATAATGATAATAATGATAACAATAACAATAGTAAAAGTAGTAATAATAATAGTAATAATAATAATTGTTACAATAATAATAATAATAATGATAAAAATAATAATAACAAGAAGAAGAGAAAGAAGAAGATGAAGGGAAAGAAGAAGAAAAATAAAAATGATAACCATATCAATATCATATAAAACAAGAGCAAAATCCAATGATCAAGAATGGAAAATGAAATAAGGGAGAACAGATTAAAGATGAAGAATGAAGGATAGAAAGAGAGGCAAGGAGAAAGAAAATTTATGCAGATTGTAAAGGAAAGGGTATAAAAAGGATGGAAATAGAAAGTTAGAGAAGCGATAAATAATACATAGAGCAGATAATCTAAATAGTAAAGGAAAGGAAGGAGGATAAGCAGAGAATAAGCTAAATAGGGTAAAAAAAAAAAAAATGATAATAAAAAAAAGGGAAAAAAAAAGGAAATAAGTAAAACAAAAACAAAAATCAAGAGAATGGAATAGAAAAGAGGAAGAGAAGAAGGAAGAAAAACAATAAAGAGAAAGCAAAGAGAAGGGAATACTAACCCCCCACCCCCCACTCCCCCACTTCCATCCACCCAACAGGTTATTCGGTCAGAGCTAACGTTAAGGGGCGTGGCTTACGAGAGAGGGGCGTGGCTTAGCGCGGAGGTGGAGTTCGGAAATGAGTAGAAAGGGTGGACGGGGATGGAGGAAGGAGAGAGGTAGTAGGAGGGGAGGAGGAGAAGGGGAGGAAGAGAGGGTGATAAAATGAGAGAGCACGAGAGGAAGAGAGGGAGAAAGAAGAAGAGAGGGGGAAGGAGGAGAGGAGATGGAAGGAGAGGGGGGCAGGGGATGGAGAGAGGAGGGAGGGAAGGGAGGGAGGGGGGGGTCCTATGTACACAGCCATGATCCCCAGCTGAAATATGATTACATAAAGCTTCATTTATATTACAACACTGTCCTGATGACCTCGTAGGGGGTAAGGAAGGGGGAGGGCGAGAGGGGGGGCAATACCTCCTTACTTACCCTGAGGTTAGGGAAAGGGGGGAGGGGGGGGGGTGTAAGAGGGACTGAGTAGAGGGGAGGAAGAGGGGAGGAGAGGGAATAAAGGGGACAGGAGAGGGGAGAGGGGAAGGGGAGAGAGGCAGGAGAGGGGAGTGGAGAAGGGGTAAAGAGGCAGGAGAGGGGTGGGGGGCAAGAGAGGGGAGAGGGGCAGGAGAGGGGAGAGGGGAAGGGAGCAGAGGGGGCAGGGAAGAGAAGCGGGGGAGGGGGGGTTATTGGGAGGAAGGGGGTCGTCTAAGTAACATGTGGTTAGTGGCTTGCCTAAGGCCGCATACATGATTTCTCACTCCCTATAATACATACCATGTAGGTGCATATAAGGCTATACGTAAAAACATATATATTGCGAAGACCTATCTGGATACACTTGGATAATTAATATATCCACGTGACGTTTGTATGTATGCGGGTTTGCTGTTGTCGTGTGGAGAGAGAAAGAACTATAGATAAAATGTATAAAGTGTGATAAAAAAGCGAGAAACGGTGAGACAGCCAAGAATACATGATCGCTAAATTGAAAGAATTGTTTGCTTTGAAGTATGTTGGAATAATACTGTTTTATATTGTTATTGCAATGTGGGTTTTGTTACTATTAAGTTGTTCTTATTAATGTTTTGTTATTGCTTTGTCTTTGCTGTGAATTGTAACTGTTTATGTTTTGTCACTGTTGTTGTCTATTGTTTGTTACTGTTCTTAATGTTTTATTATTGCTATTGTTACTTATCCTTTGTTATTGTTGTCATCATTAATGTTTTGCTAATATTATTATCTATATTTATCTATCATTATCATGGTTGCTGTTGCAAGAAGCGTATCCGAAGTTGGATATCAAAGAATTTAATTTTCTAAAATATAGTCGAATGTATATACGATACACAACTAAGTAACATGACATATCAGAAAAGCATTTGATGAATACACATGGATGTACGTACATACATACATACATACATACATACATACATATATACATACATACATACATACATACATACATACATACATACATACATACATACATACATACATACATACATACATATTCATATAAACACACCCATACACAAATCTACATGCATATACATTTCAATGTATATGTAATCATATATACTACCTAACAGGCTATGACTTACTATGACTTTGTTACTTTGACCTCATGCGGGCAGATCACGTGACTTTTAGTCATGACGGCATCATAATGGCACAGCTGCCGAAGTACACAAGAAAGAAAGAGAAGAGGAAGAGACGGAGAGGAGGAATGAGAAAGTGAGAGAGGGAAAGAGAGAGAGAGAGAGAGAGAGAGAGAGAGAGAGAGAGAGAGAGAGAGAGAGAGAGAGAGAGAGAGAGAGAGAGAGAGAGAGAGATACAAAAGGGGATGTTAATAATCATCGCAATGATGATAATGGTAATAACATAATAGCTATAGCAAGAAGGATAGCCTACTGCTAGCAATAAGGATCTTGATCGTGGTGATAATAAATAACAATAAAGATAATTAATGTAATTAGGATAAAAATACTAATGACAATAATGATAACTATGTAAATAGAGAGAACCACCGATATTCCGGCACCCCAGAATTGTGCCGGATTATCCGTATCAACAGAGCCCGAATAGGATTTCAGTGATACTCCTCACCCCCTAATCATGCAATCCCGTTCATGCAGCATATGTTACGCATTGCATAAAAATCAATTAGGCTGCAATACTCGAACCAACGTAAGCAATCAAAAGATCGCGCGGCAAACAGCGCCTCCTGTGGCCGCTGAGTGAACTAATCTGGCCGTCGCGGGAAATTCAAAAGTCCATTCGTAATTTCAGAATTTTTGATTAACGAGGTACTAAGCCAAATGCTGCCTAAAATCGCTGGTTCACATGTATTTTAATAATGTAGATAGGCATGATAAAAGAGGAACAGGAATAAGGGACAACGATTACCTCTAATTATTAACACTGTCAGTGTGGGATAAAGCAGACATCAAAGACACGACTGTTAACCTTTGACCTTTGAAAGCACATAGATCCTTTGTAATGATGGTGATGCTTATTATAGTTATGATAGCGGGATACAGGTGGATCGAAAGTTATATTAGCTTTCACAACGTGTGCAAAAATAATTCCGTTTTTTTTTTTTTTTTTTTTTTTTTTGTCGTTATTATTTCTATGCTCACAAGTTTCCCCTCTTTCATCAAGGGATTTATCTATCTATCTATCTATCTGTCTAGATGGCACACACAATACACACACACACACACACACACACACACACATACACGCACAACACAAGTACATACATACATACATACATACATACATACATACAGGCGTGTATGTGTGCGTATGTAAATCTACATTTGCATATGCATATTCGAATTACAGAAAGATAAAGAGAAAAAAATCGATTATCACAAAAATCACATATTGCCACATAAGTACAGTACATGGGGGGAGGTAGAGGGGGGGGGGGTGATAAGCAAGGTAATCTTTGGTCGTAAAACCGAAATCACTAAGTGGATGATGGAACAAAGAACCAAAGAACGAGGGAAAAAAGAGAGAAAAGGAAGGAGAGAGGGGAATGGGGAGGGGAGGGGGGTGATAACAGTAGATCAGAGAGAGAGAGAGAGAGAGAGAGAGAGAGAGAGAGAGAGAGAGAGAGAGAGAGAGAGAGAGAGGGGCATGATAAAGAAAAGAGAGAAAAAAAGACTTCCCTGATAAAAATATAAACGGAAGAATAGTTAATCCAGACAAAGAAAAAGACAGAAAGTAAGACAGACAAACCGACGTAAACAAAGAAAGAGAGAGTACCATTAAACCGAGAAGCGGTTAGGAAATAATATGGATAGATAACCTAATATGCAAACAGAGAGAAAGAGGGGAGATAAAATAAAGGAGGGAGGAGGGGGATGAAGAGAGCGGGGGCGCGGGAGAAAGAGAGGAAGGGCGGAAGCGAAAGGGAGAAGTGGGAGAGGAGACTAGAGTTGAGAGAACAGGAGAAGAGAAGAGAAGAGAGAAAAGAGTACGGGGAGGAAAGAGATGGAGGGAAGAGGAGACTGGGAGACTGGAAGAGGAAGAGGGAGAGGAGAATTGAGGCGGAGTCTAACGGAAGGAGGGAATAGGGATGGATAGGAGAGTAGGGGCGAGTGGGGGAGAAGGGAGAAGAGGGAGGATGGAGGTGGAGGGATGGGAAGGGGGAGGGGGGGTGAGCATGAGAGGTTGGAGGGCAGCTGTGACGGCTAAGATGAGGTGGCACGTGATAACACAGATCAATAAGACCACATTAATCAGATAGATAGCACCCCCACCCTCCCAGACCTACCCACCCCTTCTCTCCCTTGTACCCCAACACCCTACACCCT
>NW_025917776.1:35000-37235 GCF_019202785.1 Penaeus chinensis | reverse complement strand
TTGTAAAGGGCTGTGTTAATGTTTATAAAAAGGTATCAGAGGCTAATAGACAGGATTTCAGCAATTGCCGTAAAGATGGTAAACAAACCTTTGTTGAATTTATCCGTCAAAAGCAACTTTTGTGTAAAAAATGGGTCGAGAGTGAACTTGATGCCCTCGAGTACGATAAATTACTAGAATTGTTTATACTCGAGGATATAAAGAAGTGTATGCCTGTAAAAGTTCGTTCTCACATTGACGAGCGTGGTCTGCGCACATTAGCCGAGGTCGGTCGTGCCGCCGATCATTTCGCTCTAACTCATCCGAACTACTCTTGGAGATCTAAAGAATCTTCATTCCAGTCTAACACGCATAGTGGTAAGAGGATGGAGTATAGTGCCAGAAGGACTGAACTGCCAGATACCCACAGGACTGTTACTGTAAAGTCGTTAGAAACAGGTGGTGAGAGTAGGAATTTTGCTTCACGCGGTGAGAACTTTTCTTTTTGCCGTTATTGCAAGAAATGTTATGTCATGAATGACTGTTTTAAATTGGCAAATAATCGTTCTGACAAACGTATTTTTCACGTCAATGCTAATAAGAGGAAAGATGTTACATCTAACTATCATGGTATTAAACCTGATCTTGGCCTTTCTCCCTTTTCCACAGCCGAATCTGTAAATGTGACGCCTTCATTTAGACCATTTTGTTCTACAGGATTTCTTAGTGCCAAAGAATCGTGCACGTCTTCATCCCCGGCCACTATACTACGGGACTCGGCTGGAGATATATCATAAGTGCTCAAAAAGACTGTTACACTGGAGAGATGGTAATTATTAATGGACTGATAGGGTCCAAGAACATACCCATTTGTGAAGTTTACCTTAAATCTGAATCGATATCTGATTATGTAAGATTAGGTGTAATTGATGAGATACCAAGTGCTGGCATTTCACTTATTAGGGGTAATGATCTAGTTGGTGATAAGGTGTGGCCTTGCCCTGTGGTTTCACCTTGTCCCACAAAGGAGAACAATACAGTAGATTTAGAGAGGGAGTATCCTGACTTCTTCCCTGCGTGTGCTGTCACCCGCAGTGCAAGTCGTATGACCTTCGATCCTACCAAAGCGGTTACTTCTGGTAGTACATTAACAGAGGAGAGCCCAAGTGAAGTAATTACGGAGGATTTCACACTAGCAGACTTCTTTAATTCATCTGCTAAAGTTTTAAGTCAGCCTGCATCTGATAATCCTGATATAGTGAATTTCAAAGGCAATCCAATTACTAAAGAGAAGCTAATTGAAGAACAACATAATGATCCTGAATTTAAAGCATTTTATGGTAGGCTTACTGACCTAAATGATCTAGAAACTTCTCATGGGTGCTACTATCTCCAGTCAGACGTTCTTATGCGTAAATATAAGCCCTATAATATATCTGCAGACGATACAAGAAAGACCGTACATCAGATTGTAATTCCTAAGTCCCTTCGTACTGACGTTTTAAATATTGCACATGACCTTATTGGTCATTTGGGAGTCAGGAAGACTTATTACAAGATTTTAGCTCATTATTATTGGCCGAAAATGAAAAGAGATGTTAGTCGTTATTGTCAGTCGTGCCATATCTGCCAAGTAAAAGGTAAGCCAGGAGCTGGCATCAAACCATATCCTTTGCAACCTATCCCAGTGTTAAGAGAGCCTTTCAGTAAAGTAGTTATTGACTGCGTAGGTCCCCTTCCAAAGACTAAAAGGGGTAACAAGTTTCTGTTAACTATAATTGACGTGGCCACCCGATATCCTGAAGCTTTTCCCCTCAGACGCATTACTACTAAGAATGTTGTGAAGGCCTTAATAAAGTTTTTTTTCACTCAGGTGGGTCTGCCTGCCGTAGTACCGTCAGATCAAGGATCGAATTTCACGTCCAGACTGTATGAAAAAGCAGTGCAGGTCCAGTGTATATCATCCTCAGAGTCAAGGGGTTGTTGAAAGGTTTCACTATCCTCTAAAGACAATGATTAAAGCTTTCTGCTAGGAGACTGGTTCTGAGTGGGATGAAGGAATAGACCTTTCGATTCAACTAACTATAACTCTGGGAAAACCGTAATACATTTTCATAAAATTTCAAACAATCTCTCTCTCTCTCTCTCTCTCTCTCTCTCTCTCTCTCTCTCTCTCTCTCTCTCTCTCTCCCCCCCTCTCTCTCTCTCTCTCTCTCTCTCTCTCTCTCTCTCTCTCTCTCTCTCTCTCTCTCTCTC
>NW_025917776.1:17500-20000 GCF_019202785.1 Penaeus chinensis | reverse complement strand
GACAATAATGATCATGTCAATGCTAATGATGATATTGATGACGCAGGTTGCACGAACATGGCAAGAGATCACAACACTGAAATCACAGAACGGTGAGAATGCCAACCATAACACAACAACAGAACTTTACAACTACAACCGCGACGGAACGGATAACTACAACTCGGACCCGAATTTCCCTGAAGTATCAAAAGCAACGCTGTGTGAATTTGTGCTTCGCGTTGCAAGGTCATGAAACTTACTAATTAGGGCGTAATTAAGATATAATGAAGGCGTAATTAACTCTCATTAGCGTTCGAAGGTGAGATCTTGGACTATCACCTTCTGTCACAGATTAGTCACGTGCTTATTAGAGTGTTAATTAGGGCCCAATCACAATAAAAGGATTCGATTGCAAATAGATAGGAATAAAGAATGACCTTTATAAGTCCCATATGCGTGTCGAAAACGTATCAGAAATTCACGTGATCTTAACATTTTGTTACGTAAAAATGTTTTTTTATCTTATTTTTTATTATTTTTCATTCATATACCTTATTTCCCTATTCAGTTATTCATTAAGGACGCGCAAAATGTTCTCTTTAAATCCGTGGGATTTACGAGTTCAGAATTTGCTTTTTGCTGATCACTTGCTCTTGTGTCAATAGAGCTGTTATTTAGTGCAACATAACGATTGTTATGATAAAACAATGATATACATATGACGATGATAATGATGACGATAATGAACACAAAGATAATGAAGATCATGATGCGAAGAATGCAAAAGATGATAATGCTATACCTGTGACAATAGAATTAGTGCAAACAATGAAAAAACAGCGATAAGGAGAATGAAAATGATAAAAATATTAGCATTACATTAATTTCAATATTTTACTATATGCTACAATGACAGTGATATTGCGGTGTAATTCTAGCCTAGCAACAGCGTTGATGATAAGCTTGATAGATATTGGTGGGATGATAATAATGATGATAACTTGCGTCAACTTCTGTCATAAACAAAATGGCGGCTCTTCAGTGGGTATTTTGTCGACTTGCTATCACAGACCCTCGACTTCGTAGCTTTAGTAATAACTCCAGCTAAAATTCATGAAATACCAGTAAGTTTATAGCAAAGCGACATCCCGGATAATAAAACGAACTGAAATTGTAGTTATCAGCACGGTAAGATAACGTTTTAGGCGAGCATTTATAGTGAAATTATATGAAGGCATGACTGACATCAAATTCATTATTTTTTTCCTGTCTGTATAGATATATGTAATTCAAGATAATACATTAATCAGGCTGCAAAGAAAAACTGTCACAATGTAAGAATTATCAGCTAAAGTTACAGCATTTTCTGTTAAGTTTCACTTCTCTGTCACTCTCATCTCCCGCATTATCCTATATTCGTTTAGTTCCTATACTTTTTTCTATTATTCTTTTATTTTATCTAATCTCCTCGTTTGCTTTTCCACACATGCTTCTTATCTCTGAATTTATTATTTTCATTCTCTCTCCTTCCTTCCTCCTATATTCGCTCGGTTTCCCGCTCTGTTCAAAATTTCTTTATTTTTCGTGTTTTTTCTTCGTCCACTTACATCAAATCAGCATTCCCTCACATTCCATTTGATTCTCTTTGTATAATAATGACGATGATGATAATAACAAAAATTACAACAATGATAATGATAGTGATAATAATAATAATAATAAAATTAATAACGATAATAATGATAACAATAATGCTAATACCAACAATAATAATAATAAAAACAATGATGAAAATAATAATAACAATAATGATAATAATAAAAATATTATTATAATTATAATAATGGTAATAATAGTAATGATAATAGTTATTCTAATAATAATAATAATGATAATAATAATAATAATAATAATAAGGATATTAATAAAGACAATAATAATAATAATAATGATAATAGTAATATTAATAATGATAATAATAATAATAATAATAATAATAATAACAATAATAATTGATATTATTATTATTACAAAAATAATAATAATAATGATAATAATAATAATCTTCATCATCATAATGATAATAATTATTATTATTACAATAATAATAATCATAATAATAATAATCACAATAATAATAATTATTATTATTATTACAATAATAATAATAATATTAGTCATAATTATAAGCGAGGCGTTACTTTATAATTGTCTATATATGAGACTGGAGAAAAGATAGTGGAATGACAAAGTTTCCCCCTAAAATACAAACATTTTCTTTGAACGCAAAATACGTGAGTGGAGAAATATAACGCAACGAAAAGGTTTCCCCTAAAAGAATTAAACGTTTTCTCTAAGCACAATGAAGCGCTGTCGTTTTCTTCGGCCATTAAAATAAAGGGATAACTTGCTTTATAATTCCGGCGGGGTAGGCGGTGTGTGTCTTTCTCCGAGTTGGCAATATAAAAGCCCCGATTTTGCTGGAACTTTTCAGATCCTTGTGGCAGCATCGGTATCG
>NW_025917776.1:0-12500 GCF_019202785.1 Penaeus chinensis | reverse complement strand
ATAATTATAATTATTTTTATTATTTCTATTATCATAATTATTATTATTATCATCATTATCATCAATATTATCATCATCATCTTTATATTATTATTATCTTTATTATTATTATTATATATATTGTTATTATTATTATTATTATTATTATTATTATTATTATTATTATTATTATTATTATCATTATTAGTATCATTATTATCATTATTATTATTATTATAATTATTATTTTAATAATGATAATAATAATAATAATTAGTATTATTAGTATTATTTATATTGTTGTTGTTGTTGTAATGATAATAATAATAATAATAATAATAATAATTATTATTATTATTACTGTTATAATAATAATAAAATAATAATAATAACAATAATGATAATAATTATCATTATTACTACTATTATTATCATTATTATTATTACTATTATTATTATCTTTATTCTTATTATTATTGTAATGATAATAATAATAATAATAATAATCATTATTATTACTATTATTTTTATTATTATTATTATCATTATTATTATTATTATTATTATTATTATTATTATTATTGTTGTTCTAAGAATAGTAATAATAATTGTTGATATGGCAGAAGAATTCATCTTCCCTGCGTGTATTAAGCCAGTTTGAATGGTCAATGCATATATATGACTCGTTGTGGGGATTATTGAAACACAAGAGTTGATGCGCTTAACTCTGTATTGAGGAGGATCTACGCAGTACAACCGAGGGTTGTTTACATTAAGGATATAGAAGTCTGCCGCTAGATGGCGTACAAAAAAGAAAACATACTCTTATATGGGTAACTTAACAAAATGTATTTTTACCTTAGTTTAGGTAATATGAGGTATATCATTGATAAATGAGATAAAAGTATCCTTATACTAATAACCATTTTTGATTATTCCAACACCCCCTCTTATTTAAAAATGGGTATGTCATCTCAGAATCTATCCCCTGATACATTTAAAAACTTCCAACTTCTTCTGGTTTACAGGTTTTGTAAATATATCAGCTGGATTCTGCTGTGTAGGAACATAAAATAACTTTACATTACCCTTTTCTACTTCATCTCTAATGAAATGGTAACGAATATCAATGTGCTTTGATCTTTGGTGATTTACTGGATTTTTTTGGCAAGATTAATAGCACCTTGATTGTCAACTCCTAAGTCTACAGACTTTAACTTAAATCCTAACAGATCAGATACAGTTTGTCTTAGGAACTTTACTTCCTGAATGGCGTAAGTAAGGGCCATGTACTCTGCTTCACAAGATGAAAGTGCAACTGTCTGTTGCTTTTTACTTCTCCATGATATAAGTGGTCCATCTCTATGTAATTGAAAACAATATCCTGATATGCTTTTTCTGTCTTCAGATGATCCCCAGTCTGAATCACAAAAGCCTTTGAGTTGAATTGATTCATTTGACTTTCTAAATGTAAGACCATATGTCATGGTGCCTTTCAAGTACTTCAGAACTTGCTTAGCAGAATTTAATTGAGCTTTCGTGGGTTTTGACATATATTGTGACAGTTTTGAAACGACATAGCACAAATCTGGTCGAGTACCTGTCATAATATATATGAGACTTCCAACCACTTCTCTGTAAAGAGTTGCATTAATTAACTCATTAGATTCTACTGTTGAGGTGTTTACAATACTTGGATCACATGGTATATTCCTTGCATAACAATCTGACATGTTGAATCTGTCCAAAATCTTTTCTACATATTTGGTTTGATTCACCTCAATGTAATCTTTACCTGTAACAAATGACATGCCAAGAAACCAGTTTAGTTTGCCTAAATCAGTCATTCTAAATTTTTGACAAAGAGATTTCTTACATTTGTCCATCAGGGACATGTTACTGCTTGCAATAATTAAGTCATCCACCCATAAAAGCACAAAAATATCATCGTACCTATCATGCTTTAGATACAGACAATGATCACTCTGTGATTGTTTGAATCCTTCTGAAATAAAGAAATTATGGATTACACTATTCCATATCCTGCCACTTTGCTTCAGACCATAAAGTGACTTTTTCAGTTTACAGTACAAAACATTTCCATCACTATCTTTTTCCTCATAACCTTCAGGTTGTTCTACATAAATTTCATGATCAATATCAGCATTTAAATAAGCTGTTTTCACATCCATTTGGTGTATTACCATATTTTTCTGTACAGTCACATCCAATAAAACACGAAGTGTAGACATTCTTGCTGTTGGTGCAAAGGTCTCTCCATAGTCAATGTCTTTTACCTGTGAATATCCTTTGGCGACGTACCTTGCTTTGTATTTTTCTTCCTTGTTTGGTCCAGGTTTTACTTGATAGACCCATCTCCCACCTACTGCTGTATGTGACTCAGGCAGTGTGGTAAGGTCATATGTGTTATTGTCTTGGAGTGAAGAGATTTCCTCGTCCATTGCTTTCTTCCACTGGGGTCCTTCTGGAGATGCAATAGCCTCTTGGTAGGTGACTGGTACTGGGATATGTGACATTCGGTAGCAATGATGTATAAAGCTATTATGTATCACACTGGAGGTACTGTCGTCCAGTTCCTCAGTAATGTAGTCATCTAATTTTGAGGGTTTACGTCTTTCTCGAGTTGGATATCTTCTTTCTTCACCTATGTTATCTGGTTTTTCGTCTTGATTTCCTTGAAGTCTAGTCTCCACCAAGATGTCATCTTCATCTGAGGTTTGCTCATCATTCGGTGGCTCAGTTACATTGGGTAAGTTCTCCATGAACTTAACACATCTTATTTTCTTTACTGTTTGAGATTCTGGGAAGTAAATTAAGTAGGCTGGGCTCTGGTCATCATAGCCCACAAATATTCCTTCCTTACTCCTGGGATCAAGTTTCTTCTTCTCTTGTTCATATGCGAAACATCTTACTCCAAATATATTAATTTTGCTGATGTTTGGCCGTCTTCCAGTAAGCATTTCCACTGGAGTCTTCTGAGTTCTGGGATTATAGCACCTATTCCTGATGTAACAAGCAGCCTTCACAACATAGCCCCACATATCTTTGGGTAATTTGGACTCAATCAGTAAACATCGAGCCATGTCAAAAATTGATTTGTGTGATCTCTCAACTGTTCCGTTTTGATGTGGAGAGTAGGGTGCAGAAAACTCTTGTTTAATCTTATTCTCTATAAGGAGTGTTCTGAATTCCTTATTTGTAAATTCTGTTCCATGGTCACATCTCAGGCGTTTTATACTGCCATATGGTGTTGTTTCTGCAAGATATCTCTTCATAGCATGCACTGTATCACCCTTATTCTTAATGAGGTAGATTCTAAGAGCTCCTGAATAGTCATCTATGAAAGAGACACTGTACCTGTAACCTCCTTTAGCTGCTGGATCAATAGGTCCTACTACATCACAGTGTACTAAATCTAAAGACTGTGTAGCCTTTTTGTCAGGCTCTCTATTTCTATACTGTGTCATCTTACCAAGAGCACATGTGGTACAGCTGAACTTGCTTTTACTCAAAATGTGCATTCCGTCAACAGTTGCTTCAAGCTTTTGCACATCAGCTACATTACAGTGTCCTAGAATTTTATGCCAATGCTCTAGGGTGTGCTTTGCTTCTCCTAAATGGATCTTGTTGAGTTTATTCATTTGAGAGTTTGTGTGCAGCTTACCTCTACGTAAGTAGAACAATTTGTTTTTCTCTACAATGTCAAATATTCTACCATCCTTGGTGGTTAGTGAACTGCCATTAGGGGAAAAAGTAATGTTGTGTTCACTTTTAATGGCCTTCCATACTGACATGATGTCTTGCTTACATCTTGGTATGTATAGTGCATCTTTTAACACAATACTCTTTGAGTTGCGTCTCGATCTTGAATAAAGTCCTTGACATCACCATTCCCTGTACAGTTGCCTTTGGCCATCTGCCAGTTCTATGTTATGGTTTTGTGAATCTAAAGACTCTTGAAATCTCACAAATTTTGGTTAATTTATCTCTATGTGTGAAGTGCAACCACTGTCAATCATCAGTAAACTTTCATCTGCTTCAAAGCTTGATATATTCTGTTTTCCAATGTCACACAACTCTGAGGTCCCTTCAACAGGTCGTAACCTTGATGAGTGTGTTATATGGAAAGAATATTCATAATTTTGTTCTTCGCTTGTGTCATTTGCAGAATTTACTGAGTTGTTATTCTTCCTGGGGTTCTTTGTCCTACATTCACTGGTATTGTGAGTTCTTGTCTGATGAAATTCACACCATTTCTTATTATTCTGATATTTGTTTACTCCTTTAAACTCACCACGTTTATTACATTTTGATGCAAAATGGCCTGGTTCACCACACTTAAAGCATCTCTTCTATTTGAATGTACTGTTGCCATGGGCTACCATCACTCTTTCTGTACCAGAATTTTCTCTGAGGCGATCTTCATAGCTCAATATGGCTGTCTTTAATCCAGTGTACTCATATGGAGGGTCACGTTGATTAGCAACATCTACAACATTTTTTGTACTTTCAGTGTACTTGTCACTAAGAGACGATCACTTACACTCTCACCTGATTCTCTTAGTAATGAAACTATTTCCTCCATGGATGATAAATACTCTGTAACACTGCCATCTTCCAGTCTTTTGTTTATAAATGACCCCCATAAAGCATATAATCTGTGGTGTTTCTCTCATGTAATACTTTCGTAGCACTGCTAAAGCTTTCACGCCATCTCCTCTTATTTGACTTGCTACCTTGACAGAATGTCACTTGGCATGATAAAACGTGAAGTTTTATCATGCCAAGTGACATTCTGTCAAGGTAGCAAGTCAAATAACTGTAGATTGTCCTTGTGGCATCCTCCAGATTATAACCATCTGGGCGTTCAGAAGCATGCTTATCAAATGCGAGATGTAGTTTAATAACGTACAACACACCTTGAAAATGTTCTTCCCACAAGTCATAATTGTTTGCATTACCATCAAATGTCTTAAATCTGGGCCCATAACCTGTTGATATGGCAGAAGAATTCATCTTCCCTGCGTGTATTAAGCCAGTTTGAATGGTCAATGCATATATATGACTCGTTGTGGGGATTATTGAAACACAAGAGTTGATGCGCTTAACTCTGTATTGAGGAGGATCTACGCAGTACAACCGAGGGTTGTTTACATTAAGGATATAGAAGTCTGCCGCTAGATGGCGTACAAAAAAGAAAACATACTCTTATATGGGTAACTTAACAAAATGTATTTTTACCTTAGTTTAGGTAATATGAGGTATATCATTGATAAATGAGATAAAAGTATCCTTATACTAATAACCATTTTTGATTATTCCAACAATAATAATAATAAATATTATTATTATTATTATTATTATTTTTATTAACGTTATAGTTGTATTAATAATAATAAGAAAAAGAATTAGTATTATTATTGTTATTATTATTATTATCATTGTTGCAATAACAACAACAACAATGATAATAATAATAATAATAATAATAATAATAATAATAATAAGTATTATCATTATTATTGTCATAATAATAATTATTATTATTAATATTATTATTATTATTATTATTGTTATCATAACAACAATGATTATTATTATTATTAATATTATTATTATTGTTGTAATAATAATCATAATAACAATAATTATTATTATTGTATTAATAATAATAATGAAAATAATATTAATAAAAATAATAATAATAATTATTATAATTATTATTATTATTTCTATTATCATAATTATTATTATTATTTTTATTATCATAATTATTATAATTATTTTTATTATCATAATTATTATTATTATTTTTATTATCATAATTATTATTATTACCATCATTATCATCAATATTATCATCATCAAATAAAAATAAAACAGCTACCGATTGGCCAGCCAGAACCAGCTTAATGAGGTCTTGCTATTCATCAAGTGGCCTTCTGCTGCCTTTCCGCATAGCTGCCGACCTGAGTGACCTCTGACCTCGAGAGGGGGACGTTATCTCCGTGGAGAACACTCGTGAACCGCCAAACACGAGCAGGTGTCGTGAAACACCTGTTAACTTTTCCCTAAGTCAAAGAGGGTTAACTCTGGTCTCGATCCCGGGCCCTGGAACTGGGAGTCAGAGACGATACCGATGCTGCCACAAGGATCTGAAAAGTTCCAGCAAAATCGGGGCTTTTATATTGCCAACTCGGAGAAAGACACACACCGCCTACCCCGCCGGAATTATAAAGCAAGTTATCCCTTTATTTTAATGGCCGAAGAAAACGACAGCGCTTCATTGTGCTTAGAGAAAACGTTTAATTCTTTTAGGGGAAACCTTTTCGTTGCGTTATATTTCTCCACTCACGTATTTTGCGTTCAAAGAAAATGTTTGTATTTTAGGGGGAAACTTTGTCATTCCACTATCTTTTCTCCAATCTCAAATATAGACAATTATAAAGTAACGCCTCGCTTATAATTATGACTAATATTATTATTATTATTATTGTAATAATAATAATAATTATTATTATTGTGATTATTATTATTATGATTATTATTGTTGTAATAATAATAATTATTATCATTATGATGATGAAGATTATCATTATTATAATAATTATTATTATTTTTGTAATAATAACAATAATAATAATATGAATTATTATTATTATTATTATTATTATTATTATTATTATTATTATTATTATCATTATTATTATTACTATTATCATTATTATTATTATTATTGTCTTCATTAATATCCTTATTATTATTATTATTATTATTGTCTTCATTAATATCCTTATTATTATTATTATTATTATTATTATTATCATTATTATTATTATTATTAGCATAACTATTATCATTACTATTATTACCATTATTATAATTATAATAATATTTTTATTATTATCATTATTGTTATTATTATTTTCATCATTGTTTTTTTTATTATTATTGTTGGTATTAGCATTATTGTTATCATTATTATCGATATCAATTTTATTATTATTATTATTATCACTATCATTATTATTGTTGTAGTTTTTGTTATTATCATCATCGTCATTATTATACAAAGAGAATGAAATGGAATGTGAGGGAATGCTGATTTGATGTAAGTGGACGAAGAAAAAACACGAAAAATAAAGAAATTTTGAACAGAGCGGGAAACCGAGCGAATATAGGAGGAAGGAAGGAGAGATAATGAAAATAATAAATTCAAAGATAAGAAGCATGAGTGGAAAAGCAAACGAGGAGATTAGATAAAATAAAAGAATGATAGAAAAAAGTATAGGGACTAAACGAATATAGGATAATGCGGGAGATGAGAGTGACAGAGAAGTGAAACTTAACAGAAAATGCTGTAACTTTAGCTGATAATTCTTACATTGTGACAGTTTTTCTTTGCAGCCTGATTAATGTATTATCTTGAATTACATATATCTATACAGACAGGAAAAAAATAATGAATTTGATGTCAGTCATGCCTTCATATAATTTCACTATAAATGCTCGCCTAAAACGTTATCTTACCGTGCTGATAACTACAATTTCAGTTCGTTTTATTATCCGGGATGTCGCTTTGCTATAAACTTACTGGTATTTCATGAATTTTAGCTGGAGTTATTACTAAAGCTACGAAGTCGAGGGTCTGTGATAGCAAGTCGACAAAATACCCACTGAAGAGCCGCCATTTTGTTGATGACAGAAGTTGACGCAAGTTATCATCATTATTATCATCCCACCAATATCTATCAAGCTTATCATCAACGCTGTTGCTAGGCTAGAATTACACCGCAATATCGCTGTCATTGTAGCATATAGTAAAATATTGAAATTAATGTAATGCTAATATTTTTATCATTTTCATTCTCCTTATCGCTGTTTTTTCATTGTTTGCACTAATTCTATTGTCACAGGTATAGCATTATCATCTTTTGCATTCTTCGCATCATGATCTTCATTATCTTTGTGTTCATTATCGTCATCATTATCATCGTCATATGTATATCATTGTTTTATCATAACAATAACAGCTCTATTGACACAAGAGCAAGTGATCAGCAAAAAGCAAATTCTGAACTCGTAAATCCCACGGATTTAAAGAGAACATTTTGCGCGTCCTTAATGAATAACTGAATAGGTAAATAAGGTATATGAATGAATATATGCAAATTACATAAAATAATAAAAAATAAAGATAAAAAACAATTTTTACGTAACGAAATTTTAAGATCACGTGAATTTCTGATACGTTTTCGACACGCATATAGGACTTATAAAGGTCATTCTTTATTCCTATCTATTTGCAATCGAATCCTTTTATTGTGATTGGGCCCTAATTAACACTCTAATAAGCACGTGACTAATCTGTGTAGTTGTAAAGTTCTGTTGTTGTGTTATGGTTGGCATTCTCACCGTTCTGTGAATTCAGTGTTGTGATCTCTTGCCATGTTCGTGCAACCTGCGTCATCATTATCATTATCATTGACATGATCATTATTGTCATAATCATTATCTTCATTATCATCATTACCATACCATCTACGCGTGTGTGTGTGTGTGTGTGTGTGTGTGTGTGTGCGTGCTAGCAGTCGGTATCTTTTTACACACACATATATATATGTCTGAGGAGAAGGAAATATAATATGATAATAATAATAATGATAATAATAATAATAATAATAACAATAATTTTATTTCATGTGTTTGATTGGTATATTATTTAGTTTTGTATTATTTTAAGGTCGTGTTTTACGGCTACGTATCTTTTTTTTAATGATTTCTCAGTTCGTGACGTGACACTGCACATTTGAATAATCACTGTTTTAAATATTTTTCTTTAATTAATGATTTTATCTTTTAGTAATGACTTATTTTATTATCTTATTTCATTAATGAATGTTTTTCAAATTCACGGGTTTTAATTTTACTGTTTTATGATTTTAGTATATTGTAGTTTATTCATAACTCTTTTAGTTCACGTTTTTATGACTTTTATTTAATGATTTTGGTATTTCTATGTTGTACGAATCATTTCAGTGACATGATGTATTTTATTTGATTTTATTTTGTTTTACAAAGAAAAATGATTCAGTATGTTGGGACGTCACGAGTTTCCAAGTTTCCCGGGAACGCGACAAATAAACAGTGTCAACTGGAACTTTGTTTGTGCTACTCAACTAAAGGTTGTATTGGCTCTTGGTTACTTGCCTAGGTTTTGGAAATGCTGGACGTGTTAAGCATAATTGAAGGCAAATCACATAATATTTTACATAGAAGAAGCTTAAATAACTTAAACCCTAAATCCAGTGATGCTCCTTTAAAATAAAAGTTCTTTTTACTTTTTATTCTATCTTTCTTAGTTTTTAACAGTGTGCATATGTATCAAGTGTTTGCCTTTTATTTACGGTTATATTATTGAACATTTACTTTTCTTATCTATACTTTTATCGATTACTTTTTACTCTACTTTCGTATTTTTACCCTCATTTCCGACTGTTTCTACCATACGCTTCTGTGCCTACCGCTCGTGCTACTACTACTACTATCGCTCGTGCTACTGTAGTGACCTGGATTGCAGCCTCCACGTCAAATGACCATCTGAGCGGCTTCCGAACGTTTGGCGCCACCGAGATATATTAAAGGATGCTTGGTGCCGTAGACACAAACAGAAGAGATGCCAAAACCCCCCTATTTTATTAGATTCTATTTTATTATCTATCGTAAATTCTATTTCATTTCCATTTATCTGTCCACGATCTAGGTGCAAAATTCCGATCTACAGTATATCATATCGCATTTCAAATGTCCAGTGCGCATCCCCTCATTCTCATTTTAAGTACCCACAATCCCCACACCCACGTAAACAGCCAGCGCTAGTTTCCCACAGGGGATTCTGCAGCCTACCTTTGTTTCGAAAGCGCCGCTCTGGACTCTGTTGATTGTCGGAAACCGGTTGTTAGTGAAAACAACACCCCCCGCTGTGAATCGGCCCACCTCAACCTCCGGTCGCCTAAGTACAAGTGAGGATTTTTATGATTCAGTAATCAAAAGTTTAGGCTGGATACCTTGTTGTCATTCATGATTTTTATTGTAACGTGGACGGGTTTTTTTTATTGCTTAGTGTTTTACCATGTCTTTTTAAATAAAGCGTATGTTTTAAATGTCTATTTCTTATTTTATGCCATAGGAATATCCATCCTATCTACCATAGTTTTAATAATAATCTAACGTACTAAAGTTAAATAAAGTAGTTGGCATAACTGCCACAGGTCACGCTTTGAGAAATCTACCTCGTTGTAACTACGTACAAGCTGGGCGCCCTTATTAGTGAGACGCTACACTACCACTACTCTGCTATCGTTCGTGCTACCACTACTACTGCTATTGCTCGTGCTACCACTACTACTGCTATTGCTCGTGCTACCACTACTACTGCTATTGCTCGTGCTACCACTACTACTGCTATTGCTCGTGCTACCACTACTACTGCTATTGCTCGTGCTACCACTACTACTGCTATTGCTCGTGCTACCACTACTACTACTATTGCTACTATTTCCACAGTAGAAGTACACTAGAGAAGGGTAAAAGCAGCAGTGTTAGAATCTTTCAAAGAAATATTATTGCCTCATTTCAAAAGGAGTAAACGGGACCTCTAACTTTCACACTCACCTGGTCCCTAAGCCTCTCCTGCCTCACGGGAGATTTCAATTCGGGCTCCTCTGTACGGATGGTACCTGGCCTTGAGCTAGGAGTATACCTTACAATAATAATGATAATAATAATAATAATAATAATGATAATAATAATGATATTGATAATAATATTAATAATGATAATAAGAATAATAACGATGATAATAAGAATAATGATAGCAATAATGACAAAAAATAATGATAATAATAGTGATATAATGATAATAATAATAATAATAATAAGAAGAAGAACAGTAATGACGATAATAATTATGCTAACAATAATAATAATAATAACAATGATAATAATAGTAATAATGATATTGATAATAATAATAATAATGAGAATGAGAACAATAATGATGATAATAATAATAATGATAATAATAATAATAAGAAGAAGAATGATAAAAATGTTTTTAATTAAGATAATGAAAATGATAATAACAACAATAATGATAATAATAACACTAATGAAAATAGTAATAATAATGATAATATTAATGATAACAATAATGATAATAATAATGATAATAATACTAATGATAATAATGATATTATTTTTACTGGAGAAAATGTAGGAAAATTCCAATGAAACACCTACCAGAGTCGGCCACCAGAACCAGCGCACCGATTTGATAATCGACTTTTTGTGGTTGTTGTTGTTTATCAGTATTGTTTGTTGTTATCAGAGAGACGTGGCTAAACCGCCTGTCTCTTCTGACGGCGGTGTTGAGTCCCTTAAAGCCCAGGGGGATGTCTCTTGGCCGAACGGGATTTCTACCGCCGTATTGCAGCCTGTTGCTGCCGCTTTGCATAGTTGCCGACCCGAGTGACCTCTGACCTCGAGAGGGGGACGTTATCTCCTTGGAGAACACTCGTGAACCGCCAAACACGAGCAAGTGTCAAAAAAACCTGTTAACTTTTCCCGAAACTAAAGAAGGCCTCCCTGGTCTCGATCCTGGGTCCTGCAACGTGCAAGTCAGAGACGCTGCCGATGCTGCCACCAAAATCTACCAAATGAAAAGCAGAACGGGCCGTTTATATTTTCAACTCGGGTGAAGACACGCGACTTACTCCGTTAGGATATGTAATTCAGACACCCCTAATTTCATTGTTAACAGAAAACGAAAGCTTGTCAATGTACTTACAGAAAACGTAAAGATGCAGAGCGGTATGGAGTAAATGATTTAAATGTCATAACACTCCATCACAAAATTCTTGTATTGGGCTTTTTATATCTAACTCTATGCAATTCTACCTTTGATGTGCCTCTTTTACTTTTCTCGTATTCTTTTGCTATTTATTTATTTTCATTATTCTGATATCTTAATTCTTTTAAACATTGCCATTCGTTCATTGTGATATCGAGGATCCTATTCAATCAACACAGTTACTTTGTACTAATAAGTTGTTTATCATACTTATCTCAGAAATGAAACAATGTTATCATATCACTTAGAGTATGAATAGAAAATTAGACGCTTTTATCGCTTACTCAGATCTCCCCACATACTTGCATTAACAAAATGATAAAATCCCTACGTTTAGTGTTCAAAGAAAACGTAAGCGCTTGATTGTGATTAAAGAAAACGAATAGAATTTAGGGGAAACATTTTTGTTGCATTACATTTTTTTATCATTATTGTTGTTATTATTATTATTATTATTACTATTATTATCATCATCATCATCATCATCATCATCATCATCATCATCATCATTATCTTCATCATGATCATCATCATCATTGTTGTTGTTGTTATTATTATCATCATTATTATTATCATTATTATTATCTTT
>NW_025917775.1:0-5872 GCF_019202785.1 Penaeus chinensis | reverse complement strand
TTAGTATGATGTGTCTGTTATAACATTTATATATCTATATATTAGATGTGTGTGTGTGTGTGTGAGGGTATGTGTGTGTGTGTGTGTGTGTGTGTTGCGTGTGTGTGTGTGTGTGTGTTGTGTTGTGTGGATGTGTGTGAGTATGTATGTATATTAAATATGAATATATATATAAATATGATATATAAATCTATATATATGCACAAACACACACACACACAACACACACACACACACACACACACCACTCACACACAACACACACATTATACATAATATCAATTATATATTTATATCTTTATATATTTATCTTATATTCGGGGAGTGTGTGTAGAACTTTGCTATCATTATCTTGTTTGAGTAGATAGGTATGTCTATGGAGCTAGTTAGATCCTAGTTGCACCAATCCTTTGGGTGTGTCGTTTGGTATGGTCAGGGAGGATTGTTTATATCTATAGCAATCCGGGCATTACCTTATTCCATCTTTCAGCTTTATATATATATATTTAGATATATATATGTGTGTGTGTGTGTGTGTGTGTTGTGTGTGTTTGTGTGGTGGGTCGTGTGTGTATACTATCATATAAATATTATATATATACATATATATTAACGTTTATGTGTGTGTAGTGTGTCTGCAACTATATACATATATATGATATCTATTATATATATAATCTATATATAATATAAATTCATACTATATATATATATGTATATAAAAATACTATTCTTTATATATAGGATATAAAACATATGTATGTATGAATATATTTTATATATTATATATATCTATGATCTGTATATATACATACATATTATTATATAGACAGATAGGATAGATAGATCTATGTATAATATACGTAAATTACATTCTGTTACATATTACGTAAATATACTTATGTTATACATATACTATGTAGTGTGTAGGGTATATATATAACTATACAAGTATGTATATGTATACATTATATATACATAATATGTGTGTGTATGTATTATACATACATTAAGTATGTATATTTGTGTATATATATATTTATTATATTACATATGTTTTTTTCATTAATTTATTTATATATATGACATCTATCTGGCTGATAGATATAGATATCGATATTTTAAGCATGTTCTCGTTTTGTTTATGTTGTATAATATGTACACATTAATTATGTGCGTGCGTGAGTGAGTGTACGTGTGTGTGTGCGGACGTTACGTGCGTGAGTATATACCAAAATAATACAAAGTAAATACACACTCACCACAAACTTTAATCATGATTGAAGGCTTACTTTCGTGTAGAACAGATGTTATTTTAAAGGTAACCTTTTTTCCGCATTCCTGACACCTTATGTTCATCTCCTTTTTAATCGTTTTTCTTTCTTTCTTTTTCCTTTTTTTTTTTTTTTTAGATTCGTGGACTGGCAGCCAAGTGTCCGACCACCATATGGTGTTTTATTCTTCCCTGCCGGATTCCTAAGACCGTGGACCACCTGCACCCCCTTTGGCCGTGTCTGTTTTCGCCAGCCCGTGTGAGAACACGCTCGAACACTGCTCCGGTATGTGTTATCCTTCAATCTATTTAACAATTTTGTTTTTCTCTCTTTCTTTCTATGATGATCGTAAGGAGTTCTGACATTGCCCATGTGTAGAGAAAACGTCGTCAGCATACAATGAAATTCATGAAATTCAAGCAGCACGTTTGGAACATATAACAGGAACACGGAGCAATGCCCCACGCGATAACCAACAGCCTACGTAGGAGAGGCGCCTCGACAAAACAGAAAATGGGTTTGTTCAATTTCAGTGTCAAGTATCTTGTGAAGAGGTATTAATTTCTAAATGGAATACATGGGTGCACAGCAATAATTTCTCCTTTTGTTGGGACAGCATTCCTCTGTGGAACGTGGAAGTGTGTGGGGACGGCGCTCTTCTACTACCCAAGGACATTCCATCGCCTTTTGGAGTGGTTCGACTGCTTCTGGCTTTGGGCTTCGCCAGGAATTTGCTGCAGCCATGTCCATCCCAACATCGAGAAGGTCCCTGCGTATATTCGAGGTTGAGGGGGTTTACTAGTGGTCACTAAGTTCTCATACCCATGCCGGTTATGCCACTGAACCTAATATCCGGACGGTGATTAAATCTTTCTACTTGACCAGTTTGTATAGTTAGCAATGCCTTCACCAACCGTATTTGTCAAACTGTTTCTTTCTCAACGTAATTGGCTGTGGGTTTTTGCGGGAAGCGAAAGAAACTTTTTCGCAATGGAAACACTGTACTTCCCGACAGCGTCCTCCGCCACAAGCACGGAGTACCGTTCATCTCGCACTTAGACCCCGATGAGATCGATGTTGCCAACCACGACTCCTTTCCCCTTTGGCTCAACGAACGGATAAAAAGGTAATTCAAGTGTCCATTGTTATATGTCATATTTCGGTAGGAAAATGGCTTTTTATCCACAAAATAAAGGATTTGACTTGAAAGACTTGTACACACACCACACCACACAACACACACACCACCAACACCACACCCAAACACACACACATCACACACACAACGTCAACAATCACGTTAGCAATACCAGGGCGTACCACACAGGTTGTGAATGTGTACCGTCCGGTCTTGCTACGTAATTTATTGGACACACACACACCCCTCCCACACACACACACACACACATTTATATTATTCTAATTTACTATTTATATATTATATATTTATATGTATATATAAATTACAAATATTACATATATTGTGCGTGTATATAATTTTGGGCCCCTATGACTTGAGAGGCCTATACTATATAAATGGTCTTATGTGTGTGTGAGTGTGTGTGTGCCTCTCGTTGTGTGTGTGTGTGGTGTGTGTGAGTTGTTGTGTGTGTGTGTGGCCGCGTGTGTGTTTGTGCGCGTGTGTGTTTGTGCCAGTGTATGTGTGTGTGTGTGTATGTGTTGTGTGTGTCTGTGTGTTTGTGTGTGATTATCTATGTATATAACTATAAATATGTATATCAATATATATGCCACCAAACCACACACCACAAACACACACACACACACCACACACACACACACACACAACCCACACACACACCACCACACACATGTTGTATATATATCTGGTTATATCTGGTATATATATATATATATTATATATATCATATTTATGATATTTACATATAAAATATAATATATATATATATATATCTTATATCTATATATAATATAATGTATATTCAAATGTGTATAATATCTATATATATATATACATATATGTATATGTATGTGTGTTGTGTGTGTGTGTTGTGTGTTGCAGTGTATATATATAAATAAATTGTCTATTATACATAGATACACTATTTCTAAACAAATACGTATTCATGTTATTTATAACTAATATAAATTTATATTACTTATATATCATTTATATATATATAAATAATGATATGTATAGTATTACATTATATATACTAAATAGATATGAATGTATACAAACTATTTTCAAAACACCTTTACTCAAGGCATTCTCCAATTGAAATCGCCAAAACTTTCCTTGAGGAGAATTTCACAAACAATCGGACGAAAGAAAATAAAAATGGTTTTCCAATTTTATTTCACAAAAAATAAATGGAATCAACAAACCCTCAGTTCGTGCAAACCAATTATTAAATCTGAGCATTCTTAGGTCTTTTTTTTATGAAAATTATATTAGCTCTGTTGGAGTGTACTTAACTAACTGAATATAATAAAATTAAAACGGTATTTTTCTAACATAATATTAGGCCGGTCCTCTAGGTCACGGCTTTCTTCCATTTTTTTTTTTTTATCACGACCTGGTAGGATTTTGTTCAATACTTCTTATCCCCAGTATGTCCATTCTATTGTTCCTTTTTCCTCAGTAATATATACAGAGATAGATAGATCGATAGATATAAATATGTGTATATATATTCTAATCAATCAATCCACTGCAGGACGTAGGTATCTCCAATCTTTTCCAACATTGTCTATCTTGCGTTTTTTGCTTCCAGTCTTGGCTCCCTAATTTTCGTTATTTCGTCGCGCCTCTTGTCTTAGGTCTGGCCCTTGTCCTCGTTATTGTTATCTTTTACCCAGGTTTGTCGGGGTTTGACCATACACTGCTCGGTGATGAGACTCTACTTCGGGGGATCTGGAGTTTTGGGAAAGTGGAGCTGCCCCTTAATCATCACTTGCTCCAGGTCCTCTCTCGCCAACGAAGTAGCACCTGAAGGGTATGGGGTTAAAATATCCTAATGTTGGACAGCAGTAACCCATTAGTACTAGAACTGGCGGAAGAACCATTTCGATGGTCAACGGTAAGTTCCAAGGATAATATTCGCCAGGTCATTTAACTGACTTGGTAGCTGGTCTGCGGGTGGAGTAGTTCTGTAGGCCTGCTTCACCATATTAGCCTCTTTGTACAACCAGCAAACAGGTTGCCAACTCAGACTGGAGATGGTTACTTCATAAGATAAGATTTACCCAGTCTGTTAATGTCTTTGTCCATCTGTTGTCCTGTCGACATATCAGACCTGACCTTTGCCATTTTCTTTTAGATTGCTCCTGAGTATATCTTCCACTTTTGTATGTTCCCTGATCTGATCTCTTAGGCTAATTCCAACCTCTCCGTACCTCTCTAGGCCCGTTTTAGTTTGCCTCTCCAGTAATTGGTTGTAAGCCCATGTTTCTGATCCATAAGTCATAACTGGGAGGATGGCATTGGTTAACAACTTTCTTTTTAAAACCGAATGTGCAAGGAGCTCTTAGTATGCTACTGTGTCTGCCAAAGGAGCTCCACTCTAGACTGATACCCCATCGCTTAATTTTCTAATCGCTAGATGTGTTGTCGTACAAGTTGTCTAGGTGTATATATACCTTGTCTACCCACCTCTACCGCATCACCTTGAGCTGTATCTGTTCGAATTGAAACTCTACTATTGCACATGATCTTGTCTTTTTCTTGTCATCCTAAGTTTCTGACTTCCAGGCTTTCTTATTCGGAATCATTTATTAATTTCTGCATTTAATTTGCAGTTTCACTGAGGAGAACAAACATCATCTGCCAAATCTTTGTTTTGTTTAGGTATTCGTTCTCCATTTGATTAACTTTCCGGTCCATTTCTAGGTTTCTTGACTTATTTCTCACGGAAAGCTGTAAACAGGTGAGGATATTATCGCCCTGTCTAACACCTTTTTTTAATTGGGATTTGTCGGTTTCATGTGAGCTTGATGGTTGCTGTCCCCTTGCTTCGTATATATCTTCCAATAATTTACAATATACCTCTTTACTCCCTGTCTTCGAATACGCTTCTATACTGCTGTTATTTCTACAGAGTCAAATGCCTTTTTATAATCCATGATGCCATACACAAGGTGTTTCCTATATTTTTTTCTCTTATTTGGGTGAGCGTGTGTATGTGGTCTGTTGTTGAAATTTCCTCTGCCTCTTCTCTCAGCTGGTTAGAATCCAGACTGTCAGAGCTGCAAGTTGTTGAAAATTTTAGTGAACCAATTTGCAGTCACTGAAAGGGCGTTTATGGGTCGGTAGTTTTTCTAGATCCTTTCTGCCCCTTTTTTATGTATCAAAATAATTGTTGAACATATTTCCAGGCTTTCGGATATTTTTCATTGAGAAGGCATTGTTACAAAGACTTGACTAGTTTCACTGTTGCAAATTCTCCTAGCACTATTATAGGCTATACTAATATCGTTCTATTCTATCTGTGGGCTCGTTCATTTGTGAAATAAGTTTTCCACTACTTTTTTGATTCCATTCTTAATTATATGTCACTTCTTGTCTGGTTTCTTTATTGCATATATTTTGATTTCTCCTCTTCCAAGTCGCCTTT
>NW_025917774.1:0-5869 GCF_019202785.1 Penaeus chinensis | reverse complement strand
CGCGGCGCCTAAAGAAATAACAGAGAAGAATAACCGGCTTCGCCATACAGGGTACTAGATCTCCTGATCGTTCTTTACCCGCTGAGGATGTGACTGTACGGTGACGAACCGCAAACATCTTTTATACAAGCTGCAACCTAAAACCTTATCACCTCGATTGTGGACGGAAAGCAAAGAACCGCAAAGGAATTGTCATTCTATCCCCGTAAGGTAATGGACAGAAGGAGACCAGAGAGATACTGTCAATAAATATAAGGGTAAAGGGTAAATTTAGAATTACTGTGTGTTATTAAAGAAGAACACCGAGAGATAGAGATGAAAAAATGCCTTTCAGGATGTAAGTCAATTGTAGATGAACATATTCCATTGTATTAAAAAATAGATAGACTTTTCAATTAAAAAGATAATATTCTATTTTCCATGATCCTAAAATGGTTGTAAGAGTTTAAAAAGCAAACAAAAAAAGGAGATTATACCTCAGTAATTTAAATTATATTTGTCTCATTAAAACGGTTAATATTTAGTAAAACAAACTGGTATCTACAGGTAATCAAAACACCATTATATGCTAAACAAAACAGGTGCAGTAAATAGAGCCAAGGACTGAGTACAGGTAAACCAGGTAACCGCGATTACCCTTCTTTCAAGGAAGCCGAGAAAAGACGAACCACGAGGGTTTCTATATACGTCCGGGTGTGTGTGTGTGCTATATAATATTATATATAGTATATTATTATATATATTATATGTGTGTGTGTGTGTGTCGTTGTGTGTGTGTGTGTGTGTGTGTGTGTGTGGGTGTGTGTGTGCTATATATTTATATATATATATTATATATTTTATATTATATTATATATATATATATATACTATTATATTTTTTTTTTATATGTTATATTAGATATAATTTATATATATATATATTATATATATATCTTACCTATAAATATAGATATATAACTATATATTTTATATATATTATATAATTTAAATATTTGTGTGTGTGTGTGTGTGTTGAGTTGTGCTCTATTATATACATAATATATATATATATATTATATATATATTATTATATATATCTATCTATTTGTGTGTGTTTGTGTGTGTGTTGTGTGTGTGTGTGGGTGTGGCTGTGTGTGGGTGTGTGTGTAGATACATATATTTTATATATATATTTTTATATATATATATATATATACACATATACACGCCACACCACATACACTATATTTATATTGTATATATACATGCCACACACACACACACACAAACCACTCACACACTCACACACATATATATTTATATATATATTATCTATAATATATAATATATATATATATATATATATATATATTTATTTATTATTTATATTTATATTTATATATATACTATATAACAAATACATACATACATATACATATAAAAATTTATATTATATTTACTATTTATGTATATTTATTATTTATCATATATATATATATATATATATATAAGTGTGTGTGTGTGTGTGTGTGCTCTTTGTATACACAGATATACTTACATTCACACAACACAACACACACACTCAACACACACACACACACTATTATATATATATATATATATGTATATATATAGTATATTAAATTTATATATAATATATATATATATATATATTATATTTATATACGTATGTTATGTATATACATGTATATATATGTTTGTATGTATGTTTGTTTATGCACAAATGTGTGGGAATACTATATATAACATTATATATTTTATAAATGTGTATTATATATATATATGTATATTTATTTATTTATTTATATATATTATATATATATGTATATATATATATATTATATATTTATATTTATATTATATCTAATATATATATGTGTTGTGTGTGTGTAACATAAACACACACACACACAACATACATACATACATAATTATTACATACATTACATACATACTTATATATATATATATAAATATATATATATGTATATATATATACAATCTATGTGTATATATACATTATATAAACATATATGTATATAATATATATATATATATATTTATATGTATGTGTGTGTGTGTGTGTTGTGATGTGGGGGTGTGTGTATACCACGCAACATATTATGATAAATAATTTTATATATATATATATATATATTATATATTTTATATATATATAAACTACATATATATGTAGTGTATTTTGTATATATATAAATATATATATATATATATAGGTAAATGTATATATATGTATACACACACACAACACACGCACATAACATATGTGTGTGTGAGTGTGTGTGTGTGGTGTGTGTGTGAATGTGTGTGTGTATTGTGTGTGTGTGTGTGTGTGTGTGTGTGTGAATGTGTGTGTGTGTGTTATGTGTGTGTGTGTGTTTGTGTGTGTGTGTGTGTGTTTGTGCACACCAACACAAACACTCTCACAATATATATATATATATAATAGATAGATTTATATATATATAATATATATTTATATATTCATCAAAGATATATATATGTTTGTATGTTTCCAAAATCTAAACACAAATATACAGAATATATATAATTATATATATATTATATATTTTACTAAATATTATACATATGTGTGTATGTGTGTGTGTGTGGTGTGTGTGTTGGTGTGTGTGTGTTGTGTGTTGTGTGTGTTTGCATTTATAAATAAAAATAATAAATTAATAAATAAATATTTAAATATGTATATGTATTTGGATATGTATGGTATAAGTATTTGTGTGTGTCTGTATATACATGCAACACACACCACAACACACACAATTTCATTTATTTAGGTCGTTTGTATATGATTATGTAGATATATATTACATATATATAATTATATTTATATATATAGATATATTATATATATATATATATGTATATATATACGTTATATATATATATATATATAGTTATATTATATAATATATATATATATATATATATATTATAATATATATGCGTATGTATATGTATATATATGTATATATATGTTTGTATGATGTATGTATATGCACACATATGGTGTGTTCATTATATACATATATATTTATAAATGGGTTTATCTTTATATATATTATTTTTATATACTATATATATATATGTATATTTATATATATATTATGTGTGTGTGTGTTTTCATTATAAACACACACACACACACAACTTACATAATACATACATACATTACATGAATACATTATATATATATAGATGTATATATATATATATACATCTACGTTGTATATCTACATATATATAAAATATATGTCTATATATATATATTATATATATATATATATATTATATATACTGTATGTGTGTGTGTGTGTGTGTGTGTGTGTGTGTGTGTGTGTGTGTGTATACTCCACACAAATATTATATATATATATATATAAAATATTTTATATTAATATTTATATATATATAATTTACATATATTTGTGTATGTATAGATGTATTATATATATATATATTATATATAAATTAAATGTATATCTATGTATTTCAAATACACACTACTCACACACATACTTTGTGTGTGTGTGTGTGTGTTGTGTGTGTGTGTAAAATGTGTGTGTGTAGTGTGTTTGTGTGTGTGTGTGGTGTGTGCTGTGTGGATGTGTGTGTGTGTGGATGTGTGTGTGTGTGGTTGGTGTTGTTTGTGTGGTGTTTGGTGCAACACACTCAATCACACACACTTAATATATATAGATATATATATATTTATATATATATTATTCATAATATTATATGTATGAATGTTTTCAAATATAAACACAAATTCAGATTTATTTAAATATATAATATTATATATATATATATATATTGTGTGTGTGTGTGTGTGTGTGTGTGTGTGTGTGTGTGTGTATGTGTGTTGTTGTGTCTGTGTTTTGCTTTATAAATATAAAATACTAAATAAATAAAATAAATATATAAATATGATATGTATGATGTATATGTTATGTTGTTATACGTTATATGTGTGTGTATGTATATACATGCACTCACACACACACACACCACACAAATTCATTAGATATGTGTTTAGTATAGCATATGTTTTTATATAACATATAGATATTCTATATATATTTATATATATATTATACTATATATATATATCTGTGTGTGTGTGTGTGAATATACATATATACAAACATATACATTGTTATTACCATATACGTTGTATGCACACACACCACGCACACATACAATACAGTTCATACCACACACACACACACACACACACACACACACACAACACTCTCACACGCAGCCCCACCACAATACAAACCACATACTCATATATGTTTAATTATTTTCTCTCTCTCTCGTTGTATGTATATATATATATATATAGATATAATATATATGTGTGTGTGTGTGGGTGTTTAATATACATATATTTTATATATATATATATATATTTATTTTATATATACATACAATGAAGAGAGTAAGAAATGATTCCCTGCGTTTTTGTTATCTTTTTGAATCGAGAACCGGTTGCGGCAAGGGATAACCGAGTAACGATTCAGATGTAAAGAATTTTTTCCTGTTAGGGAAAACGCTAGAGATTTGTAATCTAAAATCCAGTATCTTGATTTAAGTTAATACAATATTCTTTATTCAGTCAAGAGAAAATTATATCTACCATTTTACACCATCCTAATATGAAAAAAAGTGTTGTGGAATAGCAAAGCATGGCAGTTTACATTGTGATTGCGAATGTAGAATGTAAGGTTTTGTTATATTGTGCTGGAGTCATTAAGGAATTAGGTAATACAAATCTTATCATCTGTATGCGAAATAAAAGTAATTATTACAACAATATCGAGGTTGCAGCACGTGTGCAATCAACAAATCAGAAAAAAGGAAAAAAATAAGACAAGAGTAGCGCATTAAAGAACCAAACAGATGGCGGGCTGACAGAGAATAATTTTCGTTGGAAGATATTGAAGTTCATATCTACCGCGGTTCCTTAGAGATAGGGATGAGATGGACATATGTTTAAAATTTAAAAGAACAGTGTTGTATAATTAACTAATGGTTTATTTGTATAAATGTCTACACCTAATTTATGCTCTGTTTATGGATAGGAAACCAAAATGAAGGGCTCTATCATAGGATATTAATTTTCCTCGTTCCGTTTTCTGTGATTTTCATGCTTATCCTTGGAAATGAGAGGCAAGTCAAATTTTGTTTTTAGCCACATGTTTTTTTATAGAAAACAAATCAATTTTCACATTCCTATCTCAGAATAATGTTTTTTACACAGGGGATAAAAGTAAATTCTGGTATATTTTTCTGAATGATCAGATGTCGCTGTATGACAAAATGAGCGGTCATATATTACATATTATTTTCCATGTTATTTATGTGCAACCTCTAGCACATAAAATGAAAAGTTAACTGTTAGCATGAATTTCTTATAAATGATATAATAAATTTTTTTTTTTCATAGAGTGTGTTGATTAAAAGGGAATATATTACAGGTTTTTAATTCATAAAAACATGTTTTCCTCTCCCTCGCCGACTAAACAGGACTATACTTCGTGGAGCGTATCACATTATAACTCCGTGTTATAAAGATCGACGATTGATCCTCGCAAACTGTGTGAGACGCCGCAATGATACATTAGGTGCATATTCCATTCCCATTCTATGTTAGAAGAATCTATGCGAAGGCCTTTGCTTCCAAACTGACGTCATTTACTTTCCATCGCTGTATTTCACTTTACATAATACCCACGTTACGATAACAGTTTAATAATTTGGAATAAATTTCTATGGGGGGGTACCGGGGTTATGATGTTAAAGATGCTTTATTTTATTTCGCC
>NW_025917773.1:0-5842 GCF_019202785.1 Penaeus chinensis | reverse complement strand
TTTATTTTTTCTATATTTATCTTTTATATAGATATAATTAATATCCTTAATTCTAAAATATATATATTATATATATTTATATATGGTAATTATATTTAATAAAAAAAAAATGGGGGAAATGGAGGGGGGGGAGAATTTCAAAGGAATTAAAGATAGCAATAATTGTTATACGAGTGATATTATTATTGGTATCACATTAGATTTTGGCAAAAATCAGCAAAATGTTTACTTTACACCTAAAATTAAAAGATATATTTAATAGACAAGACAATAATGGTAAGTCATTGAAATTGAACATCGCAAAAGCATTTACAGCCCTACGTCTACGCGAAGAGTTTCCTCCGTTGTAGCATCTATCTTTTCTATGGGGTTTGGTCCATTTATTGTCGGGTTTGAAGAAATTGGGATTAGCTCCTAAGTGTGTTCAGGCGTTTGTCGGCTATTGCGGATACTCAGAACATCCATACCTAGCCAATGTAGAAATTGTTAATGTGTTTCTACTTCAATTTTTTAAAACTAAACTTTTTAAACTTGAAAAAGAATTCTTTCCGAAAAAATAAGAATCGCCTTATACACATGTTCCAGCCTCGTTTCCTGGCTCTTTTTTAAAGTATTGGTACCCATTCGTCGTTTGAAGAAAGGGGGAGAGACGATGGAGGATTATTATACAAAAGCAGCCAAGGCGAGAGAAGCGGAGAGCGGGGGACGCGATAAAGAAATATTTTAGGGTTAAAACGTGTTGATATTTCAGGTGGGCAGAGACAAGTGTACCATTCTCGGTTGCATGTGGCGGTGATGACATTATGTTATTTTTAAAATGCTCTTGGGTTTCTTTTGGTATTTTATCGATAAATATTCCGTTATCTCTCTGACGGAGGAATTCGAAAATGGAAAATGTACATATTCATTTGCCGCCCCTCTCGTGGTATTTAAGGACAGATTTTTTTTGAGAACGGTTCCGGCTATCAGTATAAACCGTGTGTGGTTCTGACAATCTCATCCCCGAAAATCTGCCCATAACAACAAAATTGCGCTGCAGCAGTTTACCCGACGCCGTTATGTTTTTAGAAATATTGACCAAGGACTGTATATGTTGAGACAAACGTCAGGGAAAATCCAAAACTGTGGATTTTAACGCAGTTAGAGGTACAATTATCAACAAAAGCAGCCCATTTAAACAAATATAAACAACAACGCTGTGTGGAAAAGGAGCTAGACAGCGCACCACCGTCCGAGAAAAATCCATTCATACTTGACCTTCAACAGTGTTATAAGCAGACTCTTACGGTTACATAATTTTACCCAAATTTCACGAGAACTTGAAAAAGACTCAGCCCAAAAATATACCTATATTCTGCTCTAGCTAAACTCTCTTTGAGGGTTTCGAAGAATATCTCCAAGTCACAGAAAAAATATTATCGAGTCCAGAATCCATTAAACACCAAAGCGTTGCCTAAATATCAAAAAACAGCATCATCGTCGATATGTATTTTCTAAGAAATAAAGTAGGAGAATTGCGATCAAAACAACAATATGAAAATTCAGCGATTGAATCAGCTCGAAGAAATTACGAGCTGGTCACCAAATGGTAACGAAGGAAGATGAATGAAATGCAAAATTCTGGGAGTGATTCGTACATCTTTCAGGATTGCTTGATAAAGATTTTTCAATACCGATAATAAAAGAATCTAGTATTTTTGGTAAAGATTATTCCACAATTGACACCGCGCAAATATTTCTTTAATAAAGGTTATATAACAAATATAGTAAAGCAGAAGTCACTCTGGAAAAATCGACGGTGGTGGCATATTAGATTTTATGATTAATACAAAATGTGGATATGATGCGTGTTCATCAAGCTATTTAATGATGATTGCCATCAAAATGAGGACGAGGAGAAGAGAGAAGAATACACAGAGGATGCAAACGTTCGTCGACATTGTCGTTGAAGAAAGAACATCAAAGGTACCAGAATATACCTTGATATACAAGTATTGAGAATTTTCTCAAAGAACAAGTACAACACGGCATGATATTTTGCTCACTTTCAAATATAGAACTCAACACCATCAGAGTTACAACGCGATCATCTTGGAAGATATAAGGCGAAAACACAGATTAATTGTCATAGCAGTCCTTTTCATTGGACAAGAATTATTAAATGAAAATTATTTATTATAACAAAAGCGAAATATTGTACATTTAGAGAAATGTTGTGAATGTAAATTAAAAAAAAATGCTGTACCATTAATTTTAAATGAATAAATTAAAACGCACCAAGGATAATAATAATTAGATATGTGATTAAAAGAAAGCGAAAAAAAGATAAAGCAATCTTTTATATTTTATAAATAAGGAAATTAAAAAGGATAATAATAATATAGATACTGTGATTAAAAGAAAGCGAAAAAATAAAGCAATCTTTTATATTTTATAATAAGGAAAGTAAAAGGATAATAAGATATAGATAATGTGATTAAAAGGAACGCGAAAAAAAATAAAGCAACTCTCTTTATATTTAAAAAATAGGAAGTTAAAAGGATAATAATAATATAGAAATGTGATTAAAGAAGCGAAAAAAAAATAATGCAACTTCTTTTTTATTTTTATAATAAGGTAATTAAAATTGTTATTTTATTTTATAAATAAGAAGAAACATAAAACTACTTTTGTATTTTATCTCATAACTTTATTCATGTTAAGAGTCAAATAAGATGTATGCCACTCGTTCCAATTATACATATTAAGCATGTCTCAACCACCTGTTTTCATATTGCAATTAATATTACAATCTTTTTAAGAGTGTTTCTATAACGGTGATTGAGCATTAAATACAAGTCATTAGGAGGTGTATTTAAGAGTGATTCTCTCTGAAATAAAACTAATAGTACAGCCAGGTTATAAAGTATAATTACCTGGATATGAAAATTTTTCATCCATTTCTTTACAATTTTAGCAAACACTCGTTATCATGAGATGATAGTGTAATCACTTTTACAATACCCTCATTCGGTATGGTTAACGATGGCGGCGACGGATGTTAGCACCGTGATGTCAACATTCTTACATTTTGACTACTATTATCATAGTTAACAATGGCTTAGTTAATAATGAGCAGCGACGATGATGCAAACATTTTTTTACATTTCTGATGACTATTAATATTAATGGCAGCGCGATGATAGGCACCATTGATGTTCCAAATCTTTACATTTCAGACTGTCATTATTTTGAGTTTTGAGTTATTTTTTTTTCACTAGACATTTTTTTTTTCGCTAGCAACATTGCTGTTATTTTCTTATGATGTGAATGATTGCCGCTTAAGTAATTTACCAAGACTTTCAATACTTCTTTGTCTCAGAGGCGTTTTTCCAAAGTTTCATTTTATGAGATTTTCTTAAAATTTCTTTATGTTGCGATGGTTATTAATCAATTGTTGCAGCCATTGGGCATATTTTCGGACATTAACATTATGATCATATTCATTATATTATTATTATTATAATTATTATTATTTTATTATTACATGGTTAACATTGAGGTTTCAGTCTCCAATTGTTGGACTTTAGTTATATTCAGAACGTTAGACCTACGGGTATTGTCAATTTCTTTTGATATCCATTGACCTTTTCTATCGTTGGGGGAATAATATAACGATTATCCATTATAATTATAGTTTGCAGTAATAAGATTTAGATAGAATGAAAAATACAAAGTCCCGTAACATTTAGATGATTGAGGTAAGTATGAGCTCCGTGTATTTATATCTACAGAAAAGTTAGTCTTACCCCCCTCTCTTTCTCTTACTTTTAGTATTTGAAAGATTTATTATAGTGATGGTAAATATTATGTCTTTAATCTATACTAAGATCTAATATATATTAATATATTCTTTGATAATATTTATCTAATTATATTCGATCTAATGTTATCTCAAGTTATTATCTAATTATTACAATGATATACATATATATATATATTATATATATATATAATATATATATCTATAAATTTATTTATATATATAGTCAGGTTTGAAGTTCTAGGGAATGTTTAAATATATAAAGAGGTTAATAAAGAAAAAATCATTTTCATCAATATACCTTTATTTCATTGTGGATATTTAATAGAAATATATTATTTCTTTAATATGATATTTTTTATTTATAGCTTCTATTAAATAGAAATATTAACCATTATTTTCTTAGAATCTAAATCATTATTAATTATATATTAATATTTTATTTACAGCTTCATGTCAAAACTTTATTTACAGCTTCATATATTATTTTTTTAATGTATTCCTTTGCCTGTTACAATTTATTCCTATTCTGAGGAAAATACTCTTGTTATTATTTCGTGTATTCCTTCTCCATGTCGCGGTATTATTCTTATGCCTGTAGGAAATGTCCGGACATTATTCTTTTGTGTGTTCCTTGTATAATCTTCTGTCTGGGAAATGTTTCCATGTCGTTGTCGTGAAAAATGTCTGGGAAATGTTTTTCCAGTGTAGTATTGTATTATTTCTGTTGGAAGATGTCTGGAATATTTCTTTTCATGGGTGGTGTGTTAGCATTGTTTTTTGGCTGTTTTCCTTGTTTTAGTAACTGCTTACGTCTTGTTTTTGTCAGTTTTGATAATTTCCTCTTTCGATACTCCATTTTAAAGATTCAGACGTTTTAAAATAAACGCCCATATTCATGGTCTTTTACATGTTTCTTCTTATTATTCTTCTTATTGTGTCGGTATCCAATTTGCTGTTAATCCATCTTTTTGATATTCTCTATTATTTACAGGTGTCATTTTTTCAATTTTCATGGAAATTTTAAAATCACTGTTTCATCAGTTCTACTGCTGGTAGTGGTGAAGGCGTCATATCCTCATCCTCTTTGTACTTGGATTACCTGTTACATCAGATTCTCTGATGGTAGTGGTAGTGAAGGCATCATCATCCTCATCTTTTGTACTTGGATTACCTGTTTCCTCAGATATCTACTGCTGGTAGTGGTGAAGGCGTCATCATTCTCTCATCCTTGTAGCTGAATTATCGTTTTCCGCTGTTTAGTAACATGTTACGTCTTGGTCCAGTTTGATAATATTCCTCTTTCGTACTCCATTTACAAGTACAGGGACGTTTTATTAATACTCCCCATATACATTGTCTTTTACATGTCTTTCTTCTTCTTATTCTTTTATTTGTGTCGGTAACCATTTTGATGTTAATCCATCTTTCTTGATATTACTCTCATTACTTAAGGTGTCATTTTTCACTTTTCTTGAAATGTAAATCACTTGTTTCATTCAGATGTTACTGCTGGTAGTGGTGAGGCGTCATCATCCTCCTTGTACTTGATTTACCAATATATTTTACTGTGGTAAATGGCGGGTAATGATGGATTTACCAATATATTGTAATGGTGTAATGTGGTAATGATGATTTACCAATATATTTTCATGGTGGTAATGGTGGTTATGTGTTTTACCCAATTTATTTTTAATGGTGGTAATGGTGGTATGTTGATTTTACAATATATTTAAGGTGTCAATGGGGTATGATGATGGTGGTTTATCATCTTTTCTTCTCATGTATAATTAAATTATTTGATAGGTTAATCTTTTATATGTGGTGTTGGTATCAGTTGTACGTATCAATATTTATTGAGCATATTCTTGTCAATATACAAATCAGAGGTGGTGATATCGGATCGATGTCCGCGACGGTGTTGGTAGTATTGGTGACGGTGGTATCGTCGGCGACAGCGACAGCGAAGCAGTGACGGATCAGTAGCATAGGTATTTGCATTGTTGCTAGAAGTGATGGGGTGTGATAGAGGTGGTCGTG